>NC_053024.1:739904154-740204154 GCF_003073215.2 Triticum urartu
GAAAATAGCGTGGTAAAAATTCTTCATAGAGAATGCATTGATACTTTTGGATTTTTGGATAAAGAAATGCTTATGATGGCACAACTGATATATGCACATAAGATGATTCTAGGCAGCTAATTATCTATTTTTAATGAACTAAGAGGGTCTGATGTACTATTTTTTAATTAAGAACTTTTAGACAAAATAAGTAAAGGAACACTTTGAATGGATGAGAAAATTAATTGGAGAAGCAGATGATTAGAAGTTGTATATAGGACATTGTTGTACGTACGTGTTTAGGCAGCCAACCAAAGTTTGTACAGCCGACTACGACTCCGGCGTGCAGTACTTCATTTTCGCCGTCCTGTCCGAGGAGGCCCGTCGTCTCATCCTTGTCGAGTCCGCCTATAACCTCAGGTATGCAGCATCCACTTGTATCTGTGCAGCCCGGTGCCTCGTCCTTGCCGTGTCCGCCTACACAACTTTGGCCGGCGTCGTGTCCGAGCGTGCACGATGTCTGAGCAGCCCGGTGTCTTGTCCGAGCGCGCAGGATGTCTGAGCAGCCCGGCGTCCCACCCTCTCCGGCGTGCAGGATTGCATCAAATATGTTGTCTTCGCCACTATGTCCGAGCAGCCCAACGTCTTGTCCTTGCCGTGTCCGGCTATAATTCTGGTGTGCAGGATTGCATCAACATGTTGTCTTCGCCACCCTGGGCACTTGGCCGGGCTCGATGCCTACACGTACTCTCTACGATGTCCTGCGACAGCTGAAAAATTGATGTACGCACCGTGATTTCCCGCACAGAATTGTGTTGGGCCGGCTTCGTTTGATAATGGGCTTTGTAAAGCTAGGCCTAGCAAGCCACGTTCTGCTGTTGGTTAATCGCTAGGTTGACACGCACACACGTTAGGCAGTTTTCTTAACATAGTACAAACACAAACGCACATATACACGTGCATACACTTATCTCTATGAACGCACACACGTATATGCTACTTCTATGAGCATTTCCGAAAGGTTGACCCGGCATATCATCTTGAAATTTATGAAGTTACCGTAGACACCTCGTCGTCAACGGGAACGTCTCCTCCCATTGAATGTGTATCACCGGAAATCCTGAAATAAATTCAGAAAAAATGCGAGTATCAGGATTTGGACCTTGATGGGCTGGGATACCACAGTCCCTCTAATCATCCAACCACAGGTTTGTTCGCGCACGTTTGGTTGTTGGTTAATCAATGTTTCCGTTTGCTGATCGCTCGCCTCCACCTGTGCCGTTCGGCTTCTACTGCCTATCACGCGGAAACAACCCGGCGACGGCGGCCGGAGGCTGGCCTTGGCCTCGGCGCATGGCCGGCGGCAGGATGAGCGGATCTGTCCTGGGGAAGGCAGGAACGGCTTGCAACCTTGCCTACTCGTTCCTTCTTCGTAATCAGATTAAGCTGGGTCCTCGGCATTCACGGCCACCAGGGCGTAGCTCACTGGTGTGGCGCCCGAGCTCCCCGGCGGCCGCGCGCACCATGCCAAGAAGCGCCCCGCTTGTTGATAGACATCACGTGGTCAAGCGCGCCCAGCTCCGTGTCCATGAACCATGATGACCCCTCGGGATCAGCACGAACTGTGCAGTGGCCGACGTGCTGGGGTGGTGCCTCCACTCGGACCCCCTCACATCTCACGTGAACGGATTGTGATCTTTCTCAAGGTTGAGGATGATCCAAAAGATATGTCGATCCACACAAAATATTCTATAAACCAGTTTTAATAAAACAACAACTTAAAACTGGTTTTCCTAAAAATACTCTTAAAACTGGTTTTGTAAAAACTTGCTCCAAATACTGGTTATCCCAACAACCCCGTAGGGATGGATAAATTAGGGTGTATATTTTAAGGTCAACCCGTTGAAATTTATCCAAGCTAGATCATGATAAAAATATTATTCAAACATTCATCACAACGAAGTGTCACAAATTACATCTGCCTCGTGATTTTCTTTAACACACTATTCTATGTTCCATTTATTCCTACAAGCTTTGAATTTATGTGAAGTCCGAATCTGTTTTTTATGTTGTACTGTAGTATTTTTTAGGACAATTGAATGGTAATTTGGATAGCTATACTTTTGCTTGGAACGAGGTTAGTTAGCGAAAGTGCTCTTTTGATCAAGGCTCATATGCTCCCGCATGAACAATAAAATCCAAAAAAATACTAAAAAATTTAAAAAATGATTTTTTTGTGATGAACATTGATGAATGTTCTAAGTGCGTGCAAAATTTCAGGTTTAAGACATTCGTGGATGTCTGGGCAAAAATATCAAAATCGATGCTCCAAAATGCTTCCAACAATAGTCTTTTTGGACCATCTATTTTATTTTTTTGCCTAGACATCCATGAATGTCATTTCAACAAGAAATTTTGCACGCAGTTAGAACATTCATCAATGTTCATCACAAAAAATATCATATATTTTTTTATTTTTTTGGGATTGTACTGTTCATGTAGGAGCATGTGAGCTCGGTATCTACTCCCTCCGTCCCTAAATATTTGTCTTTTTAGAGATTTCAAATGGACTACCATATACAGATGTATATAGACATATTTTAGAGTGTAGATTCATTCATTTTGCTCCGTATGTAGTCACTTGTTGAAATCTCTAGAAAGACAAATATTTAGGAACGGAGGGAGTAATACTCAATGTGCGTTAGTTCGGTTCCATGAGCTCCAAAATGCTTCCAACAATAGTCTTTTTGGAACATCTATTTTATTTTTTTGACTAGACCTCCATGAATGTCATTTCAACATGAAATTTTGCACGCAGTTAGAACATTCATCAATGTTCATCACAAAAGTATCAGATTTTTTTATATTTTTGGGATTGTACTGTTCATGTAGGAGCATGTGACCTCGGTATCGTAAGGGCTTCTCCAGCCGTTCGGCCCCCCAGGGCGCCTAAATAGAGCGGCCTGGGGGCGTGCCGGCGCTAGTTCGGCCCCTGGGGGCGACCTAGCTCCCAGTCACGCCCCCAAGCGCCGGCCCCAGGATGCGGGAAATTTGAACTAGGTCGTTCCCGCTCACAAAAGACGCCACAAATCCGGCGATCGGACGTAGTCTGGCGTTACAAAAAACAGAGCGCCGCATGCCGCAAGTTCGCGTGCGCAACGAATCACTCGGCGGGGTCGGCTCCAGGCGTTGGCGGAGTCGGCGTGCGCGGACTCGGCGGTGTCGGAGCTGCTTCGGTGCTGGGCCGTGTCGGCGCGGCTTCGGTACTGCTGGGCGGCGATGTAGAGGCGTCGTTCGGGCTTGGCGTTCGTGTGGCCGTGGGCGCGGGAGCTGGCGTCGTCGGCGTCGTCGGCGTTGCCGTCTGCATCTGGTTCAGGATGAGGCCGCGCGCGCTCCGCCATGTACCACGCCCTGAGCTGCTCGTCATTGCTCTGGAGCATGTCCGCCCCGCCCATCAGAAAAGCCATGTCGGTGTTCCTCTTCTTCGCGGCGACGTTGGTCCGGAGCAGGTCGACGTTGGTCCGGAGCAGGTCGAGCTTGATGGCGCTGTTCGTCATCAGCGACGACCACGGGCCTTGGTCTTCTCTACACGTAGGACGGCCCGGGCCTGGGCGTCGGCGAGGCAATGCTCGATGGACTCCTCCACTCGCGCGGTTGCCGTGTCGGCGTTTTTCCCATTCTTTGCCAATTTGTGGCCGTCCGGCCGCCCCTCTGACGCGTCCGGAGTCGTCGCGTCCGGCTTGTATGTTTCCTTGGCCTTGTCGAGGGTACGTCGGACTTCCGCCCACTTCTCGCACTTGTCAATGCGCTTGTAAACGTGGAGGTACTTGAAGTCGGCGTTGAGGTTGTCGCACCGATACATGGTGAACATGCGCAGCAACTGCGCGGAGGAACAAACAGTTGGCGGGCGGCGGGCGTAGACGACGAAGAGATGCGGGCGAACGGCGTGCGTACCTGATCCTCAACGCTGGCACCGCTCTCCGGGCGGGCCGCGACCTCCTCGACGATTCCATGCCATTTGTTGCACGCCCCCTGGATACGCCCGCAATGGTTCGCCATCGCCTTGGAGCCGCGCTGCATGTAGACGCCTTTGAAGTAGGGGTCGACGAGCTTCCGCTCGTCGAACTCGGCCTTGATGCGGTCCTTGTACGTCTCGAAGCTCTGGTTCATGCTGGTGGTCGGGTCGAGGCAGACGACTTGCCATGCTTCGGCGAGGCATTCCTCCTCCTTGGACGCCCACTTGATGCGCGGTTCCCCTGGCCTAGCCGCCCGCTTCTTCTTCTGGCGCCCCTTCGTCGGATCAGGAGCCGGCTCCTCCTCCTCCTCCTCCTCCTCCTCGTCGTCCTCCTCCTCCTCAGGTTCCTGCGCTTCGTGCGCGTCCTCGCCGTAGACGTAGCCGAGCTCGGCCTCCATGTCGCCGCTGAGATCCACTACCTCGTCCTGGGTGGCGAACCCGGGAGACGCGGCGGCCGCGGTCGATCTTGTCGCGATGATGTCGTCCATGTCGGCTCCTGTGTCGTCGGTGTCGCCGAGGTGCGAGAAGGGCAGCGGTCCACGGCGGAGATGGGGCATCGGTGTGGACGCGTAGGCGGGCGGCGATTAGTTGTATGGAGGGTACTGCACGCCGACGAAGGCGGGCGAGGGTGTGCGCGTCGCGGGGTGGCCATGGGTGAAGGTCACGTTTGGGTTGAACCCACCGTGCGCGTTGCTGTCGGCATAGCCGGGCGACGACGATCCCCATGGAGATCCGACGCCTTGCTGTCCCCAGGGCGCGTACTGGGCGTGGCTGACGACGGGTGGATTCATCATCCCCGCGTGGTCGACCGATGAGGAAGACGCCGCCGCGCGCGCCGCGTTGTCGCGGGCCTTCTTGGCGATGGCCCTGTTCCGCCGGTCGTGGTTGCCGCCGCGCGTGGCATGGCGGCGACTGGAAGGCGAGCGGGAGGGGGTTTGGCGGGAGAAGGCCCTCGGGTCGCCGCCAGGGCGGACCCACGCGCCTTTTTCGCTTGTGCCGGCTCCCCAAGTGCCCCTCAGAGCGCCGGGTTTGGCCTGGGTCCGCCGGCACCAGTTTCGGCCCGAGCCGGCGAAAAACGGGCTTCTGGGGGCGTGACTGGGCCGTTTTTTTGGCGCCGGCGCGATAAAAACGCCTGGAGAGGGCACGTGTCTGGCTACAACTCCGGCACGTAGTACCGACCATGCTTCATTTCTCTTGTTTTCCTGTGCTTCCTTTCTCTTTCTCAGCTCATTGTTTGTTTCATGGGGCGGCTGGTTGATGTTACAAAGAACTTCAAAACGTATATAAACTGATGAGAATCGATTTAACATGACGAGGTGGGACTATTGAGAAAATAATAAGCAGGCAACAAACTATTTTTTGCGGCCTTTGTAAGTTGAGGCGTGGCTGCCGGTCATAAGGCCCAGCAGCGTAGCGAGCTGGCAAGTCTCTGGTGATAGTTGGGCTACGGTGCGGTATTGGGGGATAGATGGGCTAACGCCCAGGTGGGAACGACCAGCCTATGCGAACCATATAGATACTGAGGTGCGGGCGACCAGCCTAACCGGGACGGACTGCTGGGCGAACAAGTGTTTGAGGAATCAAATTATTTTTTTCTTACGCTTTAGTACCAATCTTGCATATATGTTTTAAATTCAAACTGAAGGCGTAAATTCACATGAAGAAAGCGTATTGTGATGGTGAACCCACGGAGTCAATCCATGCTTTATTATTATATATTAGGGATAGATTACCTCCATCTGAAAAGCTTGTCCTAGATTTATCTGATATGGATGAATCTAACACTTGGACATTTGTATCTATTCAAATCTAAGACAAACTTTTCGGGACATAGAGAGTAAATTCAATCAAATATGTCGTCGTTACAACAAGTCAGAGTGTACATATGTCGCCAAGAATATGAGGCTAAAAGGGAAAAAGGTCCTACCATGTGTCAACTCTACTCGCGGTGGCTAGCGAACTCTAGCCTAAACCCATCCCCTCCCCCCTCCCATGGGCAAATCTCGTGTGGTCAATAGTGGTGGTGGGCCCTCCCGGTGGCGGTCGTCTCATTCCCTGTGAACCGTGTGGCGTGGGATTCGACAATATTGGAAAGACCTCAGTGGGTGGCAGTGGGGGCGAACGGCAGCATACACGTGAGGATGGAGGAGGCATTGGATGGTGCGGTTTAGTCCACGCTGCAGCTGGTGTTGTCGAGCTGCAGTGAGTTGCCTCTGCCCGGATATAGACAGACTAGATTCCGTATGTTGCGGTAGCTTCTCCTCCTGTGGCGCATGTCGGCTATGACTGATGGTGTGGGGATGGTCGACGGCGAGATCCATCTCACGTCAGTGATGGGAAGCCCCTCGAGTAAGGGTGGACATGGTCTAGGCCTATCCGTTCCCTGACCGAGATGCCGTTTCAACGGGCCGCCGGCTGACCGGACCAAGTAGCACCGCGGTCCTCTTTTCATGCACTAAGCCGCATTTTGACCCTCGAGCATGTGCTTGTGCTCGATCACTAGGTGCCTTTGATGTCCTGCTCTGACCATTGAAGAGTGGGCGTAGTGTAGGATATGTCCGGCGGCACGACCTTCTTCTTCTCCCCTAGTGGGTGATGCCCACGAGTTCTTGTGGCGTTTATGAGTTCGGTTTTGGATACCAGGGTGGCGGCCCTGGATGGTAGGTTGCATGGTTGACTCTCCGTGATCAACATGGCGACACTGATGGTTGCTTTTCTTGACCGAGTGGGTGGCGAGTGGGGTGGCAGCACGGGGTCCTTAAAAGGTCATTGATGGGTTGTGTAGCCCAGATCTTGATCTGGAGGTCTTGACTGGATCGTGACGTGCCTCCTTTTGGGGTGACATTATTGTCCTAGGTGCCTCCTATTGGCGCAGGCAGGTTTGAGTGAAAGCTTTGTGCTTTGGCATCAACGATGGTGATGCATGTGTGTGTTGTGTCCCTCTTGAGAGTGTCATTGTGGTTCTCCTCCACGTGCGAGGGCTCTAGGTGAAAACCATGATATGTTGCTTGATACTCGACGAGGTGACATGTTGCACTTCAGGAACCTTCAACTCTGACTTATTTAGGTAGGCTTGGCTATTAGCATGTTGCTTCTTGGGTTTCAGCATGGGCCAATCTGGGTTGAATCTTATATCTTTTAAATGTGACCATATCGTCATCACCATCAGCTTGTACTACTCACTAGCAAGATCGACGCACCTCAGACCATAGTGAGTTGGCAGAGGAATCTCTCCGGCGATAGTTTGGCAAGAGATTTGTGGCACAGTCGAGTGTTTTCTCCGGGGGGCGTGGGGTTGCTCTTCATTGACGAACGCGGAGGGGATCTGGCTAGTGTTTGGTTAGTCATGTGCCATGCCCGACAATGAGGTCGTGGCATAGATTTGTGTGTGCCACGTTATCTTACTCTTGAATTTTATTTGATTTTATTTATATCAAGGTTTTCTCATTGACGGTGTCCTGGACTAGGGGGTACTCAACACGTCATCTCCCGATCTGTTGGATTGGGCCGAGGACCCCCATGGCCGTATACTCATGGGCCAGTTCGGACAGTTGCCGCATACATGGAAGATTCCACAAGACTTGGTGATCAAGACAAGGACTCCTCCCCACCGGCGTATTCGGCTAGGACTCTTGTTATCCTAGGCCTTTGGTGCATTATATAAACCGAGGCCAGGCTAGTCGATAGAGAACATATACATACAATCATACCATAGGCTAGCTTCTAGGGTTTAGCCTCTCCGATCTCGTGGTAGATCAACTCTTATAATACCCATATCATTAAGAATAAATCAAGCATGACGTATGGTTTTACCTCTATCAAGAGGGCCCGAACCTGGGTAAAATATCGTGTTCGCTGCCTCCTGTTACCATCCGCCTTAGACGCACAGTTCGGGACCCCCTACCCGAGATCCGCCGGTTTTGACACCGACATTGGTGCTTTCATTGAGAGTTCCGCTGTGTGTTCGGCAAAAGGTTGATGGCTCGCCTGCAGATCAACTGCGACTTCGACATCTTCGTCACCAGCTCGACTGGTCACCTTAGTTCGACCAAGGACTGCGCCCTACCTCCAATCATCATCTTCGGATGAGGGCCTTTATAAACATCAACTCCGATCTCTATCAAGATCATGGAGGAATCATCCAGGGAGCCCAGGGGCTCAACGTCAACACTGCCCTCGGGCGACCGTGCTGTTTTTCTGGACAGCAAACTTGTGTCCGCCGCCACCGCCTCCTCAAGTGTCTTTTTAACAATTGCTTCGATGGAATTGTGTGGAATTGAGTCTACAACAACCCTGGAAAATTTCGTCGAGTTCCGATGGAGGAATCTCTGGCAATCCACGGTATACCGGAGCCCTGTCAAATCTGGACGGGAATCTGGACGAGTTTAGGGCGTGTTGTCCAGCTTCTAGATCAGACGTCCTTTGTAAAATCCAACCGTTGATCGGCTGCAGAATTCCTATATCTACCACCTCTCAAAATTTGAGCTCGATCCGACCGTTCAAACTCCGAGAACCTTCCAATTAGTGCATCACTTTTCGGATCTGTTTTCTGCGCGAAAACGAATCCGACCCGAGTTCGTCTTTTTTATGAACGGCATTTCGGACATCCCTTTTAAAGGAAGTTTTGTATGGGGTATTGTGTTTTGTTCCCGAACACATCCCACAAACTTTAAGATCTTTTGAACATGATCTTCAACATTATGCTGGTGTCAAACCAGTCAGGCAATATTGCTCCATGGCTGCCGACCTGCGCTAGACACGTCGTCACTTTGTTGAGCCGAGCTCAACTTCTTCGGATCATCATCCCGGCAAGCCGAACAAGAGTCCGGCATCCCAAAGGATAAATCATCACAACATCGCCGCCCCACAGATTACACGGAACGGGCATACCGGCATTGCCGCACAGTCACTTCATCAAGCCGGCATCGACCACGTCACGACCTGCATCGGAAGGGCCGCACTATTGCTTCTTCAAGCTGGTGTCCATCACGCCGACCTACTTCGACTCATCGGCTGACATCGAGACTTCGACATCTCGGCTGGACCGGGGGCTTCACCATCTCTTCATCAACCTACTCCGGAGACTTCGGCGTCACTAGCCGACCAGCTCCGTCGCGTTAGCTGGACCGAGGGCTTTGCCTCGGCGAGCCAACCTTTGCCAGCATCGCCATATCGTCGCTTTATCGCCCATCAGGCAATAGGTGTGCGGATCGAGTCCTAATTTTTGGAATCACCTTCCTTCGGATTGCTACAACAAATAAACCAGGTGCTACTAATCCTAGTATTTTTTGCTTGTTTGGTTCATTTTTCCCAAGAATTATTACTCTGGTTTGTCCATCATATGTACACAGGTCTATCAAATGGTGGCCGTATTAACGACGGTCGCATGGTGGTTCGGTCAGTCTCCGTACATAGTCTGGCGAACGCCGCATCCGGAACTCGGACCGACCTGTGAATTCAGGCTTTGCCACGCCTTTATCGCATCACGCCGGCGCCCTGCATCGACATTGACTTCGGCGCCAGGCCATATTTCTTTTATTATTCACTTTGCATAAATTATTTATTATGCAACGATTTTTTTATTATTACTATTATCTCCAGTTTGCACTATTTTTTATGCACAGGAAAATGATCCAGCCGGACTATATCCTTTGGCGTCACCTCGGCTGGACGGGGGGCTTCGTCAACACTTCATTACCCCATGCCGGGGACTTCGGCATCACTCTGCCGGCCTACATTGACCGTGCTATGTCACAACTTCGGAGTGCCGTGCTCTTTGCTCCGCCACCTCGGGAACGGCTTGGGAGATGGAACCTTGTCCCGCATCAAGCTCGGACTGCGTCGTCAATACCGAACACATTAACCAGCTTAGTTACCTTCATGCTCAAAGTTTTAAATTTTTAACTTGTGTTCACTTCGACCAAGCATTATACTTTTTCTGGAAAAAAGTTGCTTGTAAAAAAATTTCCTTGTCCAAACTTTGTTTGTGACGCACAAATTCAAATACCCCGTTTACTTGGAGGCTTCTTTTATAAAGCTTTTCCTCTTGCATATGATTATACTTGTACGGCTTCGTTCCTTGTTCGTGTATTACGCCACAATATGCACCATCTTGACTTAAGCGATTTGCAAGCTGGGTTGCCTGGCTCCTATGCTTACCCCTACGTTCCCGATTGTTCGGCTAGGGAGTAAAGGGAGCACCTCTGCGATTGTCACGACCGGGTCCTCCGAGCTCTGACCTCAGACTGGGTGAATCCGAAAGCTAGCGCTCTTATTGTTTTCAATCATGGTCGGCACACAACGGAACCCATGAGTACAAAAAAATCTATTGCACAAGTCTCATAGTACTAATGAGCACCGAAGAAAGGTATCGGTGGGGGTACTATTTTCTTCGAAGATGCTTCTTACACTTTGTCTGTAATATAGCATAAGTTCCATGAGCGCGCTTTGTCTGTTACAGCCTTATGGCCCGGTTGCCTGGTTATCGGAAACACGGTCGATATTCTCGATAGGTGGAGTACATAACACTTTTCGGTCCTTGACCGAAGAGGGAGAAGCCGACGGTCGGTTAAGACACGTTTAAAGTTCGGGTGAACAAAGATATGATATTAGTACTTCGGTACATACAATCATTATACATAAAATTCTTTTACCCAAGTCACTTGGCGGCTCTTAAATTTATATGAGCCGTTTATAATAAGTGTTCTTCTTCTTAGTTGTTGCAAAGTTTTTATTACTATTATTATTCATCACTCCTTTTTTCGACACGAGTGTGTGGTCACTAGCCGGGGAGCCTAATTTCTCTCTCAAACGCCGCTAGAGTTTGGTTTGCTAAACTGGCCTAATGAGAAGTACTCCGCCTTCGGGATAGGAGGTTGAAGTCGTAGGCTGACCCGCTTGAAGTCTTGAGATAGGATGTGTCATGTTAAAGCACGACAGAAGCACTCTTTTTTTTCTACGACCAATTTTCGGATTGGCACCAAACACTTGATCTTGTTCGGACGTCAAGTTTTTACTGACGTTCTTTGAAAGACATTTCTTATGTTAAAAAATAATATAACATATCTCTCTGCGTACCTTTGTTTATAAAACCGTATGGCCAGATTGCCTTGTTTGTCGTAAATCTTTGCCCTCATAAAGGCTTTATAAAGTAGGACAAACACTCCTCGGCTACTAGCCGAGGAGGTGGAAGCCGATGGTCGGTCAATAAAGTTTTGTACAATGCGGATCCGAGCATTAAGGATGTAAAGTACTTGCATACATAGAGTCATTACACATAATTTGTGATTTTACTATGGATATCGATCCTTAAATCGGCCACCCGTGCCCGCATTAAGACTCGGGGGCTACTGGGCTTCGGGCTTATTATTTCCAAATATTAAAGGGGCACATCGATTCCCTGATCTGGTGTTGCCACCCAACCAGTGTCTCGGGGGCTACTGCATTGCCTGTCCAATGCAGAAAATTTTATGTGCAATATAGTTTCCGAGGAGATTATGATCCTCAGGTTGGTCGGCCGCACCCAACCTGAGTCTCGAGGACTGAGCACGCCGCTTTTTGTATCCCGAAGTGTTCTGCCGAGCTAGGACTTGATCCTCAGGAAGATTTTGCAAATCAACCCGAGTCTCAGCGGCTACTGGGATCAGTGGTCTTACATCATCCTTCAAGTACATCTCGGGTTTTAAACCGATACACACGTTGAGGGTTACTGGCTATATATCTCGGTAGAGAATAAATTGCACCAATCAAAAATATTGACAAAAAATTGGCCTCAGTCGGGGTGGTGCACCACCTCGGAAGCAGTCCGGCATAAAGCTCGGGCGCTAGTGGCTGGCTCCATAGAGGGCATTTCCAGCATTAAGCTCGGCTAAACTCCTTCAACTTTTTTGGACCAAGATAATCTATGACATCTTGGATATAGTCCGACGTTGGAGCTTGGACACGGTCCGGTGTTGGAGCTCGGATACATTTCGGCGTTGGAGCTCGAAAGCGGTCTGACATTAGTGCTCGGCTGCAAAAGATACCTCGGATGCAGTCCGGCGTTAGAGCTCGGACGCAAGAGGACACTGCCTCGCGGGAACAACTTCAACCCCGAGGTGTGGCATAAAAATAACAAGGCATTGATAAAGGGCGGAAACTTAAAGGGGCTCCTCGGATACCCGACGTATAAACTCGTCGAATGCATTTCGGCGATCCTCAAGATCGAAGATGAGAAGATTTGTTGAACCAGTTTTCAAGACCGACAACCGAAGATGAAGAACAGTTCGGAAGAATCGAGGAGCGTCCCTAACTTGAAGACCGGTTCAGGGGGCTACTGACGTTGTCCTGGACTAGGGGGTACTCAACACGTCATCTCCCGATCTGTTGGATTGGGCCGAGGACCCCCATGGCCGTATACTCATGGGCCAGTTCGGACAGTTGCCACACACATGGAAGATTCCACAAGACTTGGTGATCAAGACAAGGACTCCTCCCCACCGGCGTATTCGGCTAGGACTCTTGTTATCCTAGGCCTTTGGTGCATTATGTAAACCGAGGCCAGGCTAGTCGATAGAGAACATATACATACAATCATATCATAGGCTAGCTTCTAGGGTTTAGCCTCTCCGATCTCGTGGTAGATCAACTCTTGTAATACCCATATCATCAAGAATAAATCAAGCAGGACGTAGGGTTTTACCTCCATCAAGAGGGCCCGAACCTGGGTAAAATATCGTGTTCCCTGCCTCCTGTTACCATCCGCCTTAGACGCACAGTTCGGGACCCCCTAACCGAGATCCGCCGGTTTTGACACCGACACTCATCAACATATATTGTTGGGCCGTGTGGATTTATTTCAAGAGGGGCGAATGCCTGTTTCAAGAGAATACGAGGCTATATTTGTGCGAGAAATGAGCGATGCTAGTAAGCAGGAGTACAAGGAAAGGGTATGATGTTGCAAATCACTTGGCCGCATATCATACAAGTTTCGTGTTGTTTAAACATATGGTATGCAATCATATACTCTAGAAATCTCGACCTTATAAATTTTACTCCTACTCTCAACAACCCTCTACCTAGATATTTAAGGGAACTATAATGAGTGCTAACACATCTATTACATGTAAATGTCATCAACTATATTACAACTTGACATAATTTTATTCTCTTCACTTTGTTTTGCTGATGTTGAGAGGATTTGAATTTAATGAAAAGGCATATGTTGGTTGTTAAAATATCAAAAATCTAAGAAAATGCCCACCACAAAATATGATTTAGTATATAGTAAACGCATTTGCAATGATAGACATTAGAGTTCTAGAGAAAAAATGTTTCTTAATGTTAACTAGCAAACTATTAATATTAGTACACAATCAAACCGACAAATAGTTAATCAAAGATTAACAATGTGAACTACAATTGCGCTACGGCGCATACTCACCACAATAGTGTAAGTTCCATTTATTTAACTAGAAAAAGGTTATTTGGATGGTGATTGATAGTATGAGAACACCAACTGACAAAATAAAATTGTCCCACACATTTAGA
Source organism: Triticum urartu (assembly GCF_003073215.2). NCBI lineage: Eukaryota > Viridiplantae > Streptophyta > Magnoliopsida > Poales > Poaceae > Triticum > Triticum urartu. Next base: position 739,917,677 of record NC_053024.1, read on the forward strand.
CCGAGCGAAAAGATTAGCAAGAGCGAATAATCTCGAAAATATGAACACACTAATCAATGATGATGCTTAAAAGGGTGTCACTGATCCTATCGTAAGAACTTGTTACTTTTGCATTTATACATCTTTTTTGATACTTCTTGTTTAATTGTGTTTAAACATTTGCTAAGTTGATGTCTTTTGCTAACAATTGTTCCCATTTTAGGCATAGCTTCATCCGGTTCCATGACTAGGCCGCCTTATACCGACCAAGAAGACATGGGAATAAGTGTAGTGGGGGCGAGTTGGAAAAGAGGAAGGACATAGATGTGAAAATCTCTTCATGTTGGTGTGATGACCCTTGTGTTGTGAAGGAGTCCACAGACTGGAAGAAGTCATGGATAGAAGGTAGAAGATATTTCATGCATTCCAAATATGAACACGATCGTGCACGTCCAACTAACACCTATGATTGTTAGCTGGAACGTTAAATACAACATCAAGAAATCTCATTTTGTGGTACATATGATAACACTAACATGTTCTTTGTAGTCTCCTCCTCCTTGGGATACTATACATGCATAGACCGTGAGGTACCAAAACATATCTGAGATGACCTATAGAGTGATTGGTGCATAGCCACATCACTGGTTCAACGAGTCTCTGCATATAGCGGAGGAGGAGCGTCATGGGCTTTTGAGGAAGCAAGCACGAAACTGTGTGGCGGGGAGGGGGTGCATTGGGAAGGAGGCTCATGAGGCGGAGAGGATGAGGAAGCGTGAACGGACTTGCCTTGCACAAGACTAAGATGAAGCACGTGACAAGAAGGGGAAATGGCACCATGTAACTTGATAGTCTTCTATTTGGGACTTGTACTACCTAATGCCATGAACTTTTATTTGAGAAGCATGTGTTATTTATCTTTTGAACATGGGAATGTTTTCATTTGTAACCTTACCGCTGCCCACTCTGGCGTTACTTAAATCTATGACCAATTTAATATGTGTTAGGCTTGAAATGGTACCTCAGCCGTCTCTGACAGTAGAATCCTGGCTACCCCAAAAAAAACATTATCTTGTTGAAGGTGACACACAACAGGACCCTACCGTGTCAATGTTGATGATAGAGTGGTAAGCCTACTCCCAACTTATTAGGCGGTACGGTCTCATGCCCTACCGCCCCAATGGGTGCCACCTTCAAGAAGAGAAGGCCTTGGGGTAGCTAGGACCCTACCTCCAGAGGCACCGATGGTCCCACTCCATGCACACCACTTACTAAGCTGGCAGTAGGGTATTAAGAGTGAACAAGGCACATTCCAGTGCTACCATACCAAGCATTAACATGTTTGAGCGTACATATCCAGCATTACCAAGTTCAGAAAATAACACATAATTAACAAGTAGATAGACCCATATATTTCATGAAAGTTCACATGACTACAATAGCCTGTCCCATTTCACCAGACATTAATCTAAGAACAAATGTTGATCTAAACTAGCTAGCTAATTACAAGTTGCATTGCGAGTACTAGAACATTAAATGTAGCCGCCGGTGCCATTACCATTGACCACATCCCTGTGCATGCCCCTGCTGCTAGCGTAATCCTGGTGCTTGTGGTTTCTCTTGGCCGGCGGGTAGTGCAACTGTTGACCTGCTATCTCGTCGCCATGACCCCCGCGGACACTCTGTAACCCTAGGTGGAACATGCCCTGCATCGTAGCCATTGTGATGGGCATTGCCTCAGCTGGGAGTCCAGACATATGATGATCCATGGCGTGCATGAATGGGAAGCTATTCTGTGCTTCCAACAACTGCTCCATCCCGTTCCCATGGGCATGGTGGTGGTGGTGGTGCGCACAGCCATCCACCGTGTAAGCATCGCTTTCGGCAAAGAGCAGCCTGACAGGGAAGCCGAGACCAAGGTTAGCTGGGTCGAATATGTCGCTGAACTGGCTGTCGCGGGACGGCGTGCTGCCAAAAATGGGGTATTGCAATCTTGGTGGTGAAATGTCGGTGCCAGTGGCATAAGTGGTACTACTAGACATGGTTGGTGTCATGGACGACTTCCCTACCGTAGAGGCTCGGGAGGTGGCTGACACCACCTTGGGCTTGGCCCTACGCTTGGCATGGCGACGATACCCCCCGCCGACGGGCACGTTGCGGAGAACGCCGCCGCGGGTCCAGTAGCGGCTGCAGGAGCGGCAGAAGTGGCGGGGCTGGGTAAGAGAGTAGTTATTAAAGTAGCAAAACTTGGTGTTGGTGGATTCGCATCGCGGGCAGTTGATCCCCGGAAGTGGATGCGGCAACCGCGCCAGCCGTGCTCGCTTCGACATGGAAATCGACTTGTTATTTCTGCCGTGACTGCAATCGCCGTCCCCAGCACCACCGCAACCATCATCGCCACCCCCTGCAACGCCGTAGTCGGCCCCGGTTGTGGCCATGAACCCTTTGGGATTATTGTTGTTGCATCCTCCATCACCAGGACCATCGGGTGAAGAAATGGTAGTACTATGAGTGCTAGTGCCGATTTGTTGCAGCTGCAAATCAACAAGGTGATGAGTAATCAATTAACCATATCGGCCAATATATATATGGAGCTATTTTTTTTCTCCATTCGTCCCCGGGATGGGCAGGATGAAGTAGTTTTTGGTAAATCTCGGAAGTTTTGGATTTTTGGTTCGAATAGTTCAAATGAATTTTGATTTTACATTTATTTCAGGTAATAACATATAATGTTTGAGCTACATCGGACATAAAGTTCCCTCTTCAAAAGGAGACCCCGTGACCTCTTGGGAGTATAAAGACCACTGGAAAAAATAGCCCGTTAAATAAATTAGTTTAAGATGTCTCACTAATAGCACGCTATAGCGCGGTATAGCATGCTAAGGATGGTGCTATTTTGCTATAGAACACTATATTTTCATTTATAGAGACCCTATTTGATTTAGCTTTTCTGTTTAAATTCATTTTTTTACCTTTCTGGTATCACAACCCAAGAAACAGTGGTACCTCTTGTGTCTATGAAATTTCAGGTAACTGGTCGGTTACTGTAAATTTCGACCAGAAAAAGAAACCTGATATGGAGTATATTCCTAGATATATATACTTGTTTCTTATGCGAACAAAATCATGAGGGAATATGCAATTAATTAGCAAGCTAGAAGCACGACGATGCATACCTGAAGCTGATTGTGGTCGGTGTTCCAGAAGTCTGATGAATCAAGGAAGGCAGGAAGGAAGATCATAGCCGGTGATCTAGAGAGAAGAGAAAATGGGAGGAAGAAACTTAGCAGCAGCTGGGGAAATCAAGCGGAAGAGTACTAGTACCAAGGAAAGGAATGGAAAAAGAAGAGATAAAAAGGACAGAGCAAGGTAGCTAGCTAGCAGCACCCAAATAGATGAGAGAGAAGGGACACACACTCTCTCTAGATATAGAAAGAGTGAGATGTATTTGAAAACCAAAAACACAAAATTGTTAAAAACCCATAAATGACTTTAAGAAAAGAAAACACCGATTCTAACCTTCCCAAAACCAAAAGGAACTGTACTTAGAAGCTTGCAAAATTAATTCTATCGGGTTCACACATCAAACGGATTATCGAAGCGATGCGATACTATGTACTGGAATAAGGGAAATATAGTATTGTCACTAATTTTTAGAAACTTTACGGCCGCCTATTTCCAAATCACAGTGATCCGAAATGGGCGATGCCATGTACCAGGTTTTGGAAGCATCCACCAGTTTTAGGATGCTTCCAGTTGGCTTTTTCGATATCAGTTTCATGCGTTATTTGTTCAATTTTTCATTTTTACTATTTCAGGTGGTTATTTTTGTTCGCCCGTATTTTTCGTTTTTACTTTGATTTTAACTCCATTACTTTTTTTTAATAATTTCGTGAACATTGCTAAAATTCACGAACATTTCTTTGAAATCGGTAATAATTTTTGAATTCATAAATACTCCCGCCGTTACTTTTTTTACTTTGCGTATAAAATTTGTTTGAAGTCAAACTACATAAAGCTTGACCAATTTTATCTTAAAAAATATCAACATATACAATACAAAAAATCTATACGATGAAAATTAATTTCATGATGCATCTAATGATATTGATTTTATAGTGTGAATGTTGGTATTTTTTTTCTTATATAGTTGGTCAAACTTTACGAAGTTTGACTTTAGAAAATTTTTAAATGCAGACTAAAAGGAACGGAGGGAGTACTTTGTCAAATTTGTTAATATTTTGAAATTAGTAAACATTCTTTTCAATTCACTGACATCCTTTTTTTATTAGGGAATGTGTTTTTAAGTCCATGAAGTTATAGAAATTTCTTAACAAATTTTTAAATTGGTTTTCAAATGGATGAATATTTCTTATATTCACGAAAACTTTTAACTCATAAAGAAATTTAAATCCTTTAACATATTTTATAGCGACACAAAGCTACTCTTTCCATGAGGTGGACCGGTTTCCTTGTTTTTTTCGGGGTGAACCAGTTTTCTGGTGTACTGGAGGAAGCCGTTCTTTATGTTCATCCATTAATATGGAACATGTACACCTACCGAAGTGAAGCGAACACTATGTCTCAAATGGGCCGGTGCACCCTCGAGTACTCTCACGCTGCTATACAGAGAATTCCCCTCTTAAAGCAGGCAATAGGACTGACGCCTACTATTTCATGCATTCTCTATCTATTTGTACGCAAATCTCACATAGGAATGGGATATTGGCCAAAACATGAGGGCCTTCGTGGACCACGCCACTATAGAGATTTTTTCCCATTGGTTTGCCTATGAAAAAACTGATTGCTTCTACAGATTTGAAAAGTTATTGCGTCATATAAAATGATTTATTTTATATAGTGAAGTTTTACAAGGTGAATATTTATTAATATTTGAGAATGATAGTTGAAAAACATGAACATTATCAAAATATACTCAATATTTTTTTTGGAAAGATATTTGTAACTTGTGTTTGCATTTTTTATATTAGTGACCATTAAAAATAGAAGCATATTTGAATAAATGAAAAATTTTAAACATTGAACATTTATGAAAAAAAATTAAAAGCTTTTCTAAAGAGGAACATTTTTTTTAATTGGGAACAGTTTTAGAAAAGTGTGAACATTTGGTGAAAACAAAAAACCTAAAAAGGAACAAAAGGGGGAAACAATACTAAAACCAGTAAAATTGATAAAAGAAATAAAAATACAACCCTCAAGTGTCGCTCAGTTTCTTCGCTACGCTGCTCATGCGCTGGGATGGCTATTATTCACCTACAACTAGCCTAGATTGGTAGCAGACCATGCGTCCCTAGCCCTAGTACTCACTGCCAAACTTGCCCCCCACGCTGCTGCATCGGTCCCCTACTCTTCCCCGCCTAGTGACCTGCCGATGAAGAGGGGAGTGACGTCCCACCCGTCTGTTTGATTTTCTATCCTTTGTTTTTATATTCCCCGGTGACAATGATGTGGTGGTGGCGGCGATGGCGTGTTGGAATAAGATCTCTTCGGTCTCTCCCCACCTTGACGTCATCGAATCCAAAGCCGACGACGGGCCTGTGAGAGTTTGTGTCCCTGGATCTATGGGCTCACTTCAGATCTCAATAGTTGATGTGTGGTTCCTTTGCAAGATGGTTATGCTCTTCTTCCTTCCCAATGGTTGCGGGCGACCGTTTTTTTCTACACAAACGCAGATCTCGTAGATCCAAGGACTTTGTCATCACGATCAAGGTGCATTCATCGGTTTTAGATCCCGGGCAGCTCGGGTAGCTCGAGCGGGTTAAAATACCTCAAAGAGGATCCCCTTGGTGGAGTCTTCATCTTGGCACAGATGGTTCCTTGCAGCAGCGATGCTCTTCTCGGTGTGGAGCGTTCTCGTCAATGGCAACAGTCGGTGTTAGGGGTTGTTGTTTTTCTATCCTACAAAGTTTATTATGTAAAATTGTAGTTCTACCGTTCTTATCTGAATAAAGCCGTTTGTGTTTAAAAATATGTTTTCTATTTTATTTTGAGAGATGGCGCACCACACGCATGCATATGTTCTAAGCACTAGTCAAAGAAACATGTGCATGAACAATTTTTCTTCATGAAAAGTTTAAAGAACTTAGAAAAGGTTGTGCATAGCCTGTGGAGATTTAGAGAAATAGAGAAGAGGGCACATATTGTTGTTGTTTCCCTTTATTTGCACACTTTTCCTTCTCCATGGCGAATGCTGACGTGGCTGAGAGTGCTACCTATGCTAGCAACAGTTTCCAACAAATTAGTTTGCATACTCTTATTAGCTAAGTTTTATAGCTAATTTTCCACCACATAATTAATTTATCATCCGGGCCTCCATACAGAGTTAAATGGTACTAGCAATTTGTTAGGCCTACATATATTTTTTGTTTGAACTCTAGCAAGTCATATTACTCACTCTGATTTGAGACAACCACTTCTTTGGAACAGTCCCGTGTTTTCATTTTTAGTAGGAACCAAGGTGTCGTGTCATTCTTGTCATGTGTTTTTTTCTTTCTTTCTAATACCATGTTTACATAATATTGTGTTCCAAAGATTCCATAAAATGTGTTATATGTCAAAGCGATTTGAACTTCAATCTTGAAATCTGCATGTCATGTATACATAAAGAACAAGTGACAGCGAGATCTCTAGTGTTTGTGTTGGATGTACAACTTAGTATTGCATGGGAAGGGACTAACATTGTATTTGACCACTCAAGTGTTAGCTAAGGCTATTTGTATCCTTGTACTCTATAATTTAAAAGTTGGATGATTTGACCGCCGACCTAGTGAAATTTGTATGACCAGTGATGTGGCGGTGGTTTTATGCACGAACCAATCGGTACAAAAACAAGTTTAAAAGAAACATACATTCGTTACTAAACAATTTTTTGAATTTCTGGACAAAACAAAAGGGGAATAAATATATAAGTTTTAACAAAAATCATAAAGTTGTGGATAACTCATAAATAAATTATGGACATTCATGAGTAGTCTTTGGTAATACTATTGAAGTTTATTTTAAACAATTATTGATTTTTGATCTTGTATTACTTTGGCTTTTCCAAATTTTCGTAATTGTACTATAAATTTGCAGGTAAAATATAATTTTAATAATTTTTATTGATTTCCATGTTGTCATGATTGCTATGCATGCAGATTCGCTGCCATGTTAGAAACCATACTCTTGACTACGGTCAAGGATATAATGTACTATGTATCAGAAGTTTAGGGTCAAACTTGTCTAATTTCAAAATCTAGGAGGCAAAACTACAATCGGTAGTTAAATAAGTCTGGTGGGCGACGGAATTTTCATCCACTTTTATAACAAGGTAGAAGTTTCTCACAAACCTGAGCTAGTTGGCAACCTTCAACAATCGACCCCGTTTGGAATTCCATGGCTAATACGTGTAACAGTGTTCCTGGTTGTGTGCATTCTCGGGTGGACAGAGCAAATTAAGAGCTCATATTTTATTACTCGAGGGCAGATCATTGGGGTGAACAAATAAGTGTTTAATTGAAGTCACGTGGTTTGCAAGTACCACTGTATGTAGCCGGACATATACGTACTCTTGTTATCTTCAAATCCATCCATGACATGAAATAGTCACTGTGAATACGAGATGACGACTAAATTTCTCTCGCATTAATTTTTCTTTTGTGTTAATAGTTAAAAAAACTAATACAGTGTTCTTGGTTGTGTGCTTGGGCGGTGCAGAGAGCAAATTAAGACCTCCTATTTTATTACTTGAGGGATGATCATTGGTGTGAATATACAAGTGTTTAATTAAAGCCAGGTGGTTTGCAAGTACCACTGTTGAATTGTACCATGAGAGTTGCGGGATGTATGTAGCTGGATATATACGTACTCTTCTCATCTTCATATACATCGATGATATGAAATAGTCACCGTGAATATGACATGACAACTAAATTTCTCTCGCATTATTATTTTTGCATGTTAATAGTTCAAAACTAATGCACGTGCATATATAGCATCAATCACCTTCCAGAATATAATATATCAATTCCTAATTATTTATTGATGTTTGTCAGGTTGACATGGTTGCTACGTGTGCAAAATATCCACCATGTTTTCTTTTGAAACTGGGGAGGGCTAGGGGGCTCCCCACCTGAAAAATATAAATATTCAATTTTTTAAAGTAGCAAAACAAGCATATAGTTCATACTACAAGAGATTCAGAAAGCACCCACTCAAGGAGAGGCAAGATAGTCTCGCCATAACATGGCACTGGATTTAAACTCGGCATGTTAGAGATATATTTTCTTTACATGTATTTGGTAGTCCATCTCCTAGTTTATCTCTAGGAGAGGCTTCTTATCCTTCAAGTCTGTACTCCTATATATACTAGCCCGTGAGGCTCAATACAATGTCCATCATATTCCGCCAATCCTTCTCCCTCTATTGTTCTACTCTCTCCATTCGGAGTTACTTATCGCATGAATAGATGTATCTAGATATATTTTAGTACTACATATGTCCATTTCCGCGACAAGTAATTTGGGACGAAGGGAGTACATGCTATCAGACTAACCCCGGTCTAAAATCCTAGCCGCCGCCGCTTCAATAACGCGCCGCCCCCGGGGCGGTCGATCTCCATGATCGCCATCGGTGGCCGTGCTTCTGATCGCTAGATCGGTTTTCTCTCTCCGCCAGTGACTTGGCCGGTCTAATTTTTTGGTTCACCGATCATAAATCGTATTGCGTCGCCCACCGCCCGTCATCCTCACAAGCCTCTACTCTGACATCTACATTGACTCTACACCGGCCAACATCATCAACAATGCGACAAGGCTGGACGCGCCACACAAGGGACGCCTTCATGCGTAACTACCGGACGCTGTCGTCCGCATGGTCTCCATCGTCGGTCCGTCTTTGTGGTCATCGCCCGGGACATCACCGACAACATCGCATTCGTCCATGCCACGACACGTACAACGCCACCATCGGTCCGATCAACCAACCCCGCTCATGTCTTTGCCAAGCACGTCCCTGAGCACGCGCCTACCACCGATCAAGTATCAGGCTGCCACCGCGTCGCCCCCTTTGGCCGCAGCGTCACCGACCTTGTTTCATGCTACGGGCTTCCAATGCACCTTCCTTGATGTGGACGTTGCTGCCAGTCTCAGCCGCTGGACCGACTCGCGTCCTATAGTTCCGCCACCCCCTCTCGGGCCGGAAGGACCCTGCATGCGGCCCTCTTCGCCGTCCTTGCACACCGACGTTCCCGGCTCCCACAGCGCCACCTCCAATGGCGCACGTCGCCACCGTCCGCGCATGGTCTTCGTCACTCCGTCGGGTTCTTCCTCGCCTAGTTTGAGTACCGCCGCCGCACTTCTACAGGTAACATGCATGACAACTTCTCGCCCCCATAGGTCCCGCCGCCGACGTCTTCACTAGTCTAGGCATCGAACATGACCACTTCAGGTCGCCGTTGGTTTCGCCACCTTCTACGTCTTCATCCTCCATGAGTTTGTCGCCAACGTCATCTCGTCCTTGACTACTTCGTCAACTCTAACAACCGCTACTACACAGACACTTTCTTTTTCGTCACTCTGTGCCTCACAACCATCACGGAGGCCTCTCTGCCTGTACCTAGGACAATGGCGCACAATTCATGATGGTCCCTTCCTTCGCACGCCCGGTGGTGGCACATCAACAAATTTGATAGTAATTGCATGGAACAACTAGTAAACCTGATGCATATGTAGTAAAACTGCTATGCACTTCAAAGTAATATCTCTAGTGATTAGGGCAAAAATGATAATTAGTAAGTTATATCTTAAAAGTTTGTACAGATCGTGAGAGGAAAATTTACTTCCAGTGATTGACTATTACTATAAAGAAGCTGCTTTTACTAAGTATTACCTAATTTTTACTATAAAGTAATTGGCTTACTATATACTGCATGGTTTTTACTATCAAGCTGTTAATATGTATTGAGGGCTCACTAGTAAACAACCTATTTATTTATAGTAATTGTGTACAGTGTTGTGAAAACCTATCTCCTTTTGGTTGGTCATAGTATTTCCTGGCGTGCGCACAAAGCTACCCCACATTGCATTACTAACCAAGTGTAATTTGTAGCCCTCGATAGTAATCAAGCTATATGTACTAGATGCACATGTCCATGAATCCATGATAGTTAATACTAAAAGTCTACATTTTGTGTAGGAAAAACATTGTCGTGCATATACACCCTATGTAGAATAGTCATCTGTGTGCATAGTAACAAACTAGCATGCAGCCAGTACCATTTTAATTGTGTTACTATGTTCACTAGAAATTTTACTAGTGGGGTCATTAGGCAGAGCAGGAGATTCGTGCATGCAACCGCTACTCTTATAGTTGTATTACTATGTTTACCATAGATTTTACTAGCATAGTTAGACAGGACGGGGGCTCATGCATGCATCCAGTAAGCATTTTACTAGACTAGCTAGTCAACGTGTACGTGCAATGCACGTTAATTTAAAAGTATATTAACTACATGCAGATATTAAGTAAGATATTATTTGCATGTTATTATGTGATTAGCACTATTTTTGACATGAAATTAACTACACGTTGAACGTGTTGAGAGCTCGACATTGAAGCAGTCTAGGTCGTTGGATTGACATGATTTGATGACCGAGATTAATTGAATCTGCCCCTTTGGGTCTTTTTATATTGGTATAGATAAGTAGTGGTTGTTATGAACTAATGAAGAATATGGTGGATGGTACGTGGATTGGTTGGTTCGGTGGCAGCATGATAAGACCGGAGCGCATGATAAGGCATAATGCGCTCACGCGTATATATATAACTAGGTAATTTCCCCGTGCGTTGCTGCGGGAATATATAAAGATTAGTTACATATGACTTATATATTTAGGAAAAGATCTAAATCAAAAGCTCTGATTTTTAACATATAAATATTCTGTACTTGCATTCTATGTAAATCATGGCATTTCACAACAAAAATAAACATATTGGAATGGTTTGCATGGGCTGGAAAAAATGTGAGTGTATGATGAAGTGGGGATACTTGCATGTTGAGAGAATTAGTGATAATGGAATAAGGTTTGCATGGGCTGAAAAATATTGTTAGTGGATGTTGACGTGGCACACTTGGTGAGGTGGATGGCTTGGATGTTGAGAGAATTAGAAGTAGTGGGGATCAACTATTTATGCATTATAGATTTGAAAATCTAAGAGACAAATTAAACTACCTTTTCATCATATTTTGAACTTTTATTTCTCACCACGTAATCCACATGGTAACCAATTAAAATATAACCACCAGTTGAGGTAGTTGTGTTTGGCAGTGAGTTTTTTTCTCTCCAATTTCAAATCGAGATAGAAAGTGACGTGCAATTGAGTCTGATTCCTTGTTCAATATGCACGACAGTGTTCTTGGTTGCGTGCATGCTCGTGTGCAGAGACCTCTTCTTCTGTTACTCGAGGGTTGATTGTCCACGTGAAGAAATAAGTGTTTATTTGAAGCCAGGTGGTTTGCAAGTGTCATTGTTCGTCCATGCCATGACAGTTGCAGGTACTGTACATACCCGGACATGTAGGTACTGAAGCGTGTGTACGTTAGTGACTTCTTGCATTCTTCAGAGCGGTCCATGACATGAAACAGTCACCATGAATACGAGACAAAAGTTAGTTTTCTCTTTCTTCAATTTTCTTTGCGTTAACGTTTAACCAACTAATGCACGTGGACATATCACATCGATCACCTTCCATCATACAATATATTACTATATGTACGTACTTCTTGGCAGCTGGAGTACTACACAGTACAGACTACACAAATGTCCCTCAAAAAAATGTCCACTCAGGGTTGTTTCTCAAGTTAGTTACCGTGTTAAACTCTTAGGAAAAGTAGACTTATTTATAATGCAAAACATAAAAGTTATTATGTGCCCCATATATGTGATTGAAATAAGGAACATGCACCTGACTTAGTTTAAGCTGTTGAAGAATCATATATCAGGGGAACTCCAACGGGAATCTCCAAACGAACGGCACCAAATGTTGGTAGACACGCCTGGACATGTTCATGGACAACAGGCAGGTGCCGGCCATCCAACCATAGTCACAAAATCCGGACAGCGGGCTATGACTAACAGTGGGACAAGAGGACCAAGTGAAATAAAAGGTGAGCACATGGTTTGGGGGAAGATCTGGTCCAACTAACAGTGGATCAGGTGAACCAAACCTCCCTCACCCCCCCCCCCCCCCCCCCCCCCCCCCCCTCCACTTAGCTGATAGTTTGGGGATTGGAGTTGCCCTCAGGAGATCTTAAAAGTATGAAGAAAGGAAGAAGAAAAGTGAAGGCATTTAGAAGTCTACAAATATGAAAAATAAAAAGACAGAGCTTAGGTTGGAGTTTGCCCTATATATACACCCTTTGGTTGATATTGAGTCCATTTGTAGACTTGCGTTGCAAAAGGAGTTTTACCAAAACTGAAGAAAAAAATAAGTTGGGTCACTGTCCATGCTTGTAGTATCTAGTGTTTGGCGCCTCGTACATTATGTACTAAATCGTGCTCATTTAGGACTCAGGACATTAATTGATAATCACAACATCTCACCAGGAAATTGCACCGCCCTAACATGTTGATCGGCCAGATTTCTCCATCCTCTCATAATCAGGTATTCTTTGGCAATTGAAATACCTTACCATACTAGAAAAGTAATGCCAAATTAGGTTGTGTTACGTAGGTTATGCTCATAGCTAAAAATAAGATCCATTTAAGGATGGAGTGAGTAATTATAAGCAGGACTTTCTGACTCGAACATGTAGTTATTAAACATTGGGAAGAACATATATGTGGAGTACTACGAAAATAAGTACATGCTTCATTTTGATTCCCAGACTAAAAATGTTATGATGGAGACATCTTACCTAATAAGGGCACTTAATTAATTCTGTGTACATGCACATGCAAGAGTTACGAGTAAATTGCACAAAACCATCACAATTGTAGACCCTAAATAAAAAAACCACAACCATTTGTTTTTTTTTTTGCAAAAAGCACCCGGCATTCAGTAATCCTTTTGCAAAAAACACTAATTGATCAATAAGCAGCTTTTAACGCAGAATCTGACAGATGGGACCCAGTTGTAAATGCTGACGTGGTGGTCAAATGTCACACCGTTAGCCTATACTGTGAAGTGGATAGGGGCTTTGACTCGCGCGGCAGCGCGATCTGCCCGCACGCGCGCCCGCCGGTGCAGCTGGGTCCCCCGAGCCCACCGCCCGAGCCCCGCGCCTCGGTCAGACATGGCGCACCGCCCGCCGCTGCAGCTCCTGCCCGACATGGACGCCGCTCCGGACAATGCTCGGCTCGTCGGAAGCCAACCAGCGCCGGCACTGGACCGCGGAGTTCTTATGCTGCTCCATCTCGTGCAAGCTGTGCACGTGCACCGCCTACATGCTCAAATGGATTAGCAGTAGCCCGGACACCTCCTTTCCGCCATGGTCGAGCTCCCAGAGGCCCTTCTCTGTCTCCTTGCATTTGATCGAACACCTAGCAGGCAGCGTGGCAAGAGGCGGCCGCGTCGCCGGGGTAGTGCGCCACTGGGTCTTCAAGGTTCTTAACAATGTCCACGGCCACCCCGTGCTCCTGTTCCTCTCAGATCACGGGCATCGCCGTGCTGGCTGCATACTTCGGCCGAGCTGTCACCGCCGTGTGGTGGCCACTACCGCGCCGCCTCTGCGTCCGAGACGCCGTGCAGGCCCGAGACCTCGGCTCACGCCCTGGCCATCGTGCTGCTCCGGGCCGCTGGCCCGCTGCACGCGTCCGAGCGCCGGGCTCGGCGTTGGCCATGCGCATGCAGCGCCATCCGAACTAGCTGGCGCACGGGTGCCCCTGGAGGTGGCCAGGTTGTTCAATCCATCCGCCTGTACATGTACATAGCTGGCTAGCCTCCATATGAATCAATAAAGCAGCTTGTTGTACACCTGTACGTGCGTATGTATTCGCGCGCGAACGACGACGGGTTCCGGCGTTGATGAGGCTCACCTCGACGGCTTCGCTCCATGGCTTGGTGCTCGTCGTCTCCAAGCTCCCGATCTTGCCCAGCTCGGTGCGGCACCCGAGGAACGTCCTAGAGACGCGAGGAAGCAAAGAACGTGCTCTGGCGCTAACCGGAGCTGGAGATCGTGCGGCATAAGATCCACCGGCTTTGACCTCCGACCGAGCCATGGCCACAGCTATGAGCTTGCGGACGCGCACGGAAAGAGGAGAGGATGAGGAAAAAAGGGTGACGGGCAGCGGGCGCAAGGAGCAGAGGTGACGGGGCCTGCCGGTGGGACCTACTCGTCAGCTTTTCAATCAAATTTCTCTAACTGACCTATCAGTGTTTTCTGTAAACTGTCAGCACAATAGTAGTGGGTTTTTGCACACAAAAAAAACAAATGATGGTGGTTTTTTGATTTAGGGTCCACAATTGTGATGGTTTTTTTTGCAATTTACTCAAGAGTAGATGCGAGCTACGTACTCATTGCGTGTACATTTGGATTGATGCAACTTTGTGTTGTAGAAAAACACATGCTTAATTAGGTGTCCATTCATGTATGTTTATGATGAGAGACTTGTCTGTTTTTTTTTTGACAAACTTCGAGGACAAAGTGTTCCTACATTTCATATAGGTAGGGAAATTTGCATGATTTACAAGGAAAACTAGACCAAAAAAAGGTACAAAGAAAACACTTAAAAATACAAACTAGAACTTGGGGACAGGATTCCAGACTAGGTGAAGAAGAAGAATAGGAATACCAGAGAACGTTGACTATAAGCCTGATATGAGAGCGCCGAGGCCCAACTAGTTGCATGCATGTGTAATGTACTACATTTATTCATATACCATGATATCAAACGAAACGTATAGATAAATTCTGCGTATTCCTCTGCCACTTTAGACAGAGTACACTGGTTCTGATCATTACTCTGAACCACGACAAAAAGAGATACTACCCTATCTTAGCTTATACTAGCACAAATGCCCGTGCGTTGCAACGGAAGAAAATACTGGTTCTTACGACTCAAAATTGGCCAGGTCGAACATAGTCTAGCTGTGTTCTAGTGCTCCAAATCTTCTACTGGAAACTTTCATTTCCACTGGCGTTGATGCTCACACAACCATAGTTGTCTGACTTCATCGCTAGGGCTGCTTTGTTATGAGCAAACAGCTAGATATTTACTTGTTTTAACACAAAATTTAAGTAAAATAAGCACAATCCATAATAGCACATTCTCTAGAAAAAACTAATTATGCATAAGAGCACAAGCTTGCTGCCCAATAACGCAATCTCCAAGAAAAATAGCCATTTGTTTTAGGGCTATATACACAGAAAATAGCGTGGTAAAAATTCTTCATAGAGAATGCATTGATACTTTTGGATTTTTGGATAAAGAAATGCTTATGATGGCACAACTGATATATGCACATAAGATGATTCTAGGCAGCTAATTATCTATTTTTAATGAACTAAGAGGGTCTGATGTACTATTTTTTAATTAAGAACTTTTAGACAAAATAAGTAAAGGAACACTTTGAATGGATGAGAAAATTAATTGGAGAAGCAGATGATTAGAAGTTGTATATAGGACATTGTTGTACGTACGTGTTTAGGCAGCCAACCAAAGTTTGTACAGCCGACTACGACTCCGGCGTGCAGTACTTCATTTTCGCCGTCCTGTCCGAGGAGGCCCGTCGTCTCATCCTTGTCGAGTCCGCCTATAACCTCAGGTATGCAGCATCCACTTGTATCTGTGCAGCCCGGTGCCTCGTCCTTGCCGTGTCCGCCTACACAACTTTGGCCGGCGTCGTGTCCGAGCGTGCACGATGTCTGAGCAGCCCGGTGTCTTGTCCGAGCGCGCAGGATGTCTGAGCAGCCCGGCGTCCCACCCTCTCCGGCGTGCAGGATTGCATCAAATATGTTGTCTTCGCCACTATGTCCGAGCAGCCCAACGTCTTGTCCTTGCCGTGTCCGGCTATAATTCTGGTGTGCAGGATTGCATCAACATGTTGTCTTCGCCACCCTGGGCACTTGGCCGGGCTCGATGCCTACACGTACTCTCTACGATGTCCTGCGACAGCTGAAAAATTGATGTACGCACCGTGATTTCCCGCACAGAATTGTGTTGGGCCGGCTTCGTTTGATAATGGGCTTTGTAAAGCTAGGCCTAGCAAGCCACGTTCTGCTGTTGGTTAATCGCTAGGTTGACACGCACGCACGTTAGGCAGTTTTCTTAACATAGTACAAACACAAACGCACATATACACGTGCATACACTTATCTCTATGAACGCACACACGTATATGCTACTTCTATGAGCATTTCCGAAAGGTTGACCCGGCATATCATCTTGAAATTTATGAAGTTACCGTAGACACCTCGTCGTCAACGGGAACGTCTCCTCCCATTGAATGTGTATCACCGGAAATCCTGAAATAAATTCAGAAAAAATGCGAGTATCAGGATTTGGACATTGATGGGCTGGGATACCACAGTCCCTCTAATCATCTAACCACAGGTTTGTTCGCGCACGTTTGGTTGTTGGTTAATCAATGTTTCCGTTTGCTGATCGCTCGCCTCCACCTGTGCCGTTCGGCTTCTACTGCCTATCACGCGGAAACAACCCGGCGGCGGCGGCCGGAGGCTGGCCTTGGCCTCGGCGCATGGCCGGCGGCAGGATGAGCGGATCTGTCCTGGGGAAGGCAGGAACGGCTTGCAACCTTGCCTACTCGTTCCTTCTTCGTAATCAGATTAAGCTGGGTCCTCGGCATTCACGGCCACCAGGGCGTAGCTCACTGGTGTGGCGCCCGAGCTCCCCGGCGGCCGCGCGCACCATGCCAAGAAGCGCCCCGCTTGTTGATAGACATCACGTGGTCAAGCGCGCCGAGCTCCGTGTCCATGAACCATGATGACCCCTCGGGATCAGCACGAACTGTGCAGTGGCCGACGTGCTGGGGTGGTGCCTCCACTCGGACCCCCTCACATCTCACGTGAACGGATTGTGATCTTTCTCAAGGTTGAGGATGATCCAAAAGATATGTCGATCCACACAAAATATTCTATAAACCAGTTTTAATAAAACAACAACTTAAAACTGGTTTTCCTAAAAATACTCTTAAAACTGGTTTTGTAAAAACTTGCTCCAAATACTGGTTATCCCAACAACCCCGTAGGGATGGATAAATTAGGGTGTATATTTTAAGGTCAACCCGTTGAAATTTATCCAAGCTAGATCATGATAAAAATATTATTCAAACATTCATCACAACGAAGTATCACAAATTACATCTGCCTCGTGATTTTCTTTAACACACTATTCTATGTTCCATTTATTCCTACAAGCTTTGAATTTATGTGAAGTCCGAATCTGTTTTTTATGTTGTACTGTAGTATTTTTTAGGACAATTGAATGGTAATTTGGATAGCTATACTTTTGCTTGGAACGAGGTTAGTTTGCGGATGTATATAGACATATTTTAGAGTGTAGATTCACTCATTTTGCTCCGTATGTAGTCATTTGTTGAAATCTCTAGAAAGACAAATATTTAGGAACGGAGGGAGTAATACTCAATGTGCGTTAGTTCGGTTCCATGAGCTCCAAAATGCTTCCAACAATAGTCTTTTTGGACCATCTATTTTATTTTTTTGACTAGACCTCCATGAATGTCATTTCAACATGAAATTTTGCACGCAGTTAGAACATTCATCAATGTTCATCACAAAAAATATCAGAATTTTTTATTTTTTTGGGATTGTACTGTTCATGTAGGAGCATGTGACCTCGGTATCGTAAGGGCATCTCCAGCCGTTCGGCCCCCCAGGGCGCCTAAATAGAGCGGCCTGGGGGCGTGCCGGCGCTAGTTCGGCCCCTGGGGGCGACCTAGCTCCCAGTCACGCCCCCAAGCGCCGGCCCCAGGATGCGGGAAATTTGAACTAGGTCGTTCCCGCTAAAAAAAGACGCCACAAATCCGGCGATCGGACGTAGTCTGGCGTTACAAAAAATAGAGCGCCGCACGCCGCAAGTTTGCGTGCGCAACGAATCACTCGGCGGGGTCGGCTCCAGGCGTTGGCGGAGTCGGCGTGCGCGGGCTCGGCGGTGTCGGAGCTGCTTCGGTGCTGAGCCGTGTCGGCGCGGCTTCGGTACTGCTGGGCGGCGATGTAGAGGCGTCGTTCGGGCTTGGCGTCCGTGTGGCCGTGGGCGCGGGAGCTGGCGTCGTCGGCGTCGTCGGCGTTGCCGTCTGCATCTGGTTCAGGATGAGGCCGCGCGCGCTCCGCCATGTACCACGCCCTGAGCTGCTCGTCGTTGCTCTGGAGCATGTTCGCCCCGCCCATCAGAAAAGCCATGTCGGTGTTCCTCTTCTTCGCGGCGACGTTGGTCCGGAGCAGGTCGACGTTGGTCCGGAGCAGGTCGAGCTTGATGGCGCTGTTCTTCATCAGCGACGACCACCGGGCCTCGGTCTTCTCTTCACGTAGGACGGCCCGGGCCTGGGCGTCGGCGAGGCAATGCTCGATGGACTCCTGCACTCGCGCGGTTGACGTGTCGGCGTTTTCCCCCTTCTTTGCCAATTTGTGGCCGTCCGGCCGCCCCTCTGACGCGCCCGGAGTCGTCGCGTCCGGCTTGTATGTTTCCTTGGCCTTGTCGAGGGTACGTCGGACTTCCGCCCACTTCTCGCACTTGTCAATGCGCTTGTAAACGTGGAGGTACTTGAAGTCGGCGTTGAGGTTGTCGCGCCGATACATGGTGAACATGCGCAGCAACTGCGCGGAGGAACAAACAGTTGGCGGGCGGCGGGCGTAGACGACGAAGAGATGCGGGCGAACGGCGTGCGTACCTGATCCTCAACGCTGGCACCGCTCTACGGGCGAGCCGCGACCTCCTCGACGATTCCATGCCATTTGTTGCACGCCCCCTGATACGCCCCCAATGGTTCGCCATCGCCTTGGAGCCGCGCTGCATGTAGACGCCTTTGAAATAGGGGTCGACGAGCTTCCGCTCGTCGAACTCGGCCTTGATGCGGTCCCAGTACGTCTCGAAGCTCTGGTTCATGCCGGTGGTCGGGTCGAGGCAGACGACTTGCCATGCTTCGGCGAGGCATTCCTCCTCCTTGGACGCCCACTTGATGCGCGGTTCCCCTGGCCTAGCTGCCCGCTTCTTCTTCTGGCGCCCCTTCGTCGGATCAGGAGCCGGCTCCTCCTCCTCCTCCTCCTCGGGTTCCTGCGCTTCGTGCGCGTCCTCGCCGTAGACGTAGCCGAGCTCGGCCTCCATGTCACCGCTGAGATCCACTACCTCGTCCTGGGTGGCGAACCCGGGAGACGCGGCGGCCGCGGTCGATCCTGTCGCGATGATGTCGTCCATGTCGGCTCATGTGTCGTTGGTGTCGCCGAGGTGCGAGAAGGGCAGCGGTCCACGGCGGAGATGGGGCGTCGGTGTGGACGCGTAGACGGGCGGCGAGTAGTTGTATGGAGGGTACTGCACGCCGACGAAGGCGGGCGAGGGTGTGCGCGTCGCGGGGTGGCCATGGGTGAAGGTCACGTTTGGGTTGAACCCACGTGCGCGTTGCTGTCGGCATAGCCGGGCGACGACGATCCCCATGGAGATCCGACGCATTGCTGTCCCCAGGGCGCGTACTGGGCGTGGCTGACGACGGGTGGATTCATCATCCCCGCGTGGTCGACCGATGAGGAAGACGCCGCCGCGTTGTCGCGGGCCTTCTTGGCGATGGCCCTGTTCCGCCGGTCGGTGGGAGGGGGTTTGGCGGGAGAAGGCCCTCGGGTCGCCGCCAGGGCGGACCCACGCGCCTTTTTCGCTTGTGCCGGGTTTGGGCTGGGTCCGCCGGCACCAGTTTTGGCCCGAGCCGGCGAAAAACGGGATTCTGGGGGCGCGACTGGGCCTTTTTTTGGCGCCGGCGCGATAAAAACGTCTGGAGAGGGCCTGTTGGGGGGCACGGCTGGAGATGCTCTAATACTCAATGTGAGTTAGTTCGGTTCCATGAGCCCCATGTCTCGCCCTTGCCGTGTCTGGCTACAACTCCGGCACGTAGTACCGACCATGCTTCATTTCTCTTGTTTTCCTGTGCTTCCTTTCTCTTTCTCAGCTCATTGTTTGTTTCATGGGGCGGCTGGTTGATGTTACGAAGAACTTCAAAACGTATATAAACTGATGAGAATCGATTTAACATGACGAGGTGGGACTATTGAGAAAATAATAAGCAGGCAACAAACTATTTTTTGCGGCCTTTGTAAGTTGAGGCGTGGCTGCCGGTCATAAGGCCCAGCAGCGTAGCGAGCTGGCAAGTCTCTGGTGATAGTTGGGCTACGGTGCGGTATTGGGGGATAGATGGGCTAACGCCCAGGTGGGAACGACCAGCCTATGCGAACCATATAGATACTGAGGTGCGGGCGACCAGCCTAACCGGGACGGACTGCTGGGCGAACAAGTGTTTGAGGAATCAAATTATTTTTTTCTTACGCTTTAGTACCAATCTTGCATATATGTTTTAAATTCAAACTGAAGGCGTAAATTCACATGAAGAAAGCGTATTGTGATGGTGAACCCACGGAGTCAATCCATGCTTTATTATTATATATTAGGGATAGATTACCTCCATCTGAAAAGCTTGTCCTAGATTTATCTAGATATGGATGAATCTAACACTTGGACATTTGTATCTATTCAAATCTAAGACAAACTTTTCGGGACATAGAGAGTAAATTCAATCAAATATGTCGTCGTTACAACAAGTCAGAGTGTACATATGTCGCCAAGAATATGAGGCTAAAAGGGAAAAAGGTCCTACCATGTGTCAACTCTACTCGCGGTGGCTAGCGAACTCTAGCCTAAACCCATCCCCTCCCCCCTCCCATGGGCAAATCTCGTGTGGTCAATAGTGGTGGTGGGCCCTCCCGGTGGCGGTCGTCTCATTCCCTGTGAACGTGTGGCGTGGGATTCGACAATATTGGAAAGACCTCAGTGGGTGGCAGTGGGGGCGAACGGCAGCATACACGTGAGGATGGAGGAGGCATTGGATGGTGCGGTTTAGTCCACGCTGCAGCTGGTGTTGTCGAGCTGCAGTGAGTTGCCTCTGCCCGGATATAGACAGACTAGATTCCGTATGTTGCGGTAGCTTCTCCTCCTATGGCGCATGTCGGCTATGATTGATGGTGTGGGGATGGTCGACGGCGAGATCCATCTCACGTCAGTGATGGGAAGCCCCTCGAGTAAGGGTGGACATGGTCTAGGCCTATCCGTTCCCTGACCGAGATGCCGTTTCAACGGGCCGCCGGCTGACCGGACCAAGTAGCACCGCGGTCCTCTTTTCATGCACTAAGCCGCATTTTGACCCTCGAGCATGTGCTTGTGCTCGATCACTAGGTGCCTTTGATGTCCTGCTCCGACCATTGAAGAGTGGGCGTAGTGTAGGATATGTCCGGCGGCACGACCTTGCACTAGGACACCTTTGGCCATGTTGAGTCAGATTCTTGTGGGAAGGTTTAGGATGCTTCTTCTTCTCCCCTAGTGGGTGATGCCCACGAGTTCTTGTGGCGTTTATGAGTTCGGTTTTGGATACCAGGGTGGCGGCCCTGGATGGTAGGTTGCATGGTTGACTCTCCGTGATCAACATGGCGACACTGATGGTTGCTTTTCTTGACCGAGTGGGTGGCGAGTGGGGTGGCAGCACGGGGTCCTTAAAAGGTCATTGATGGGTTGTGTAGCCCAGATCTTGATCTGGAGGCCTTGACTGGATCGTGACGTGCCTCCTTTTGGGGTGACATTATTGTCCTAGGTGCCTCCTATTGGCGCAGGCAGGTTTGAGTGAAAGCTTTGTGCTTTGGCATCAACGATGGTGATGCATGTGTGTGTTGTGTCCCTCTTGAGAGTGTCATTGTGGTTCTCCTCCACGTGCGAGGGCTCTAGGTGAAAACCATGATATGTTGCTTGATACTCGACGAGGTGACATGTTGCACTTCAGGAACCTTCAACTCTGACTTATTTAGGTAGGCTTGGCTATTAGCATGTTGCTTCTTGGGTTTCAGCATGGGCCAATCTGGGTTGAATCTTATATCTTTTAAATGTGACCATATCGTCATCACCATCAGCTTGTACTACTCACTAGCAAGATCGACGCACCTCAGACCATAGTGAGTTGGCAGAGGAATCTCTCCGGCGATAGTTTGGCAAGAGATTTGTGGCACAGTCGAGTGTTTTCTCCGGGGGGCGTGGGGTTGCTCTTCATTGACGAACGCGGAGGGGATCTGGCTAGTGTTTGGTTAGTCATGTGCCATGCCCGACAATGAGGTCGTGGCATAGATTTGTGTGTGCCACGTTATCTTACTCTTGAATTTTATTTGATTTTATTTATATCAAGGTTTTCTCATTGACGGTGTCCTGGACTAGGGGGTACTCAACACGTCATCTCCCGATCTGTTGGATTGGGCCGAGGACCCCCATGGCCGTATACTCATGGGCCAGTTCGGACAGTTGCCGCATACATGGAAGATTCCACAAGACTTGGTGATCAAGACAAGGACTCCTCCCCACCGGCGTATTCGGCTAGGACTCTTGTTATCCTAGGCCTTTGGTGCATTATATAAACCGAGGCCAGGCTAGTCGATAGAGAACATATACATACAATCATACCATAGGCTAGCTTCTAGGGTTTAGCCTCTCCGATGGGTTTTACCTCCATCAAGAGGGCCCGGACCTGGGTAAAATATCGTGTTCGCTGCCTCCTGTTACCATCCGCCTTAGACGCACAGTTCGGGACTCCCTACCCGAGATTCGCCGGTTTTGACACCGACATTGGTGCTTTCATTGAGAGTTCCGCTGTGTGTTCGGCAAAAGGTTGATGGCTCGCCTGCAGATCAACTGCGACTTCGATATCTTCGTCACCAGCTCGACTGGTCACCTTAGTTCGACCAAGGACTGCGCCCTACCTCCGATCGTCATGTTCGGATGAGGGCCTTTATAAACATCAACTCCGATCTCTATCAAGATCATGGAGGAATCATCCAGGGAGCCCAGGGGCTCAACGTCAACACTGCCCTCGGGCGACCGTGCTGTTTTTCTGGACAGCAAACTAGTATCCGCCGCCACCGCCTCCTCAAGTGTCTTTTTAACGATTGCTTCGGTGGAATTGTGTGGAATTGAGTCTACAACAACCCTGGAAAATTTCGTCGAGTTCCGATGGAGGAATCTCTGGCAATCCACGCTATACCGGAGCCCTGTCAAATCTGGACGGGAATCTGGATGAGTTTAGGGCGTGTTGTCCAGCTTCTAGCTCAGACGTCCTTTGGAAAATCCAACCGTTAATCGGCTGCGGAATTCCTATATCTACCACCTCTCAAAATTTGAGCTCGATCCGACCGTTCAAACTCCGAGAACCTTCCAATTAGTGCATCACTTTTCGGATCTATTTTCTGTGCGAAAACGAATCCGAGCCGAGTTCGTCTTTTTTATGAACGGCATTTGGGACATCCCTTTTAAAGGAAGTTTTGTATGGGGTATTGTGTTTTGTTCCCGAATACATCCCACCAACTTTAAGATCTCTTGAACATGATCTTCAACATCATGCTGGTGTTAAACCAGTCAGGCAATATTGCTCCACGGCTGCCGACCTGCGCTAGACACGTCGTCACTTTGTTGAGCCGAGCTCAACTTCTTCGGATCATCATCCCGGCAAGCCGAACAAGAGTCCGGCATCGCAAAGGATAAATCATCACAACATCGCCGCCCCACAGATTACACGGAACGGGCATACCGGCATTGCCGCACAGTCACTTCATCAAGCCGGCATCGACCACGTCACGACCTGCATCGGAAGGGCCGCACTATTGCTTCTTCAAGCTGGTGTCCATCACGCCGACCTACTTCGACTCATCGGCTGACATCGAGACTTCGACATCTCGGCTGGACTAGGGGCTTCGCCATCTCTTCATCAACCTACTCCGGAGACTTCGGCGTTACTAGCCGAACAGCTCCGTCGCGTTAGCTGGACCGAGGGCTTTGCCTCGGCGAGCCAACCTTTGCCAGTATCGCCATACCGTCGCTTTATCGCCCATCAGGCAATGGGTGTGCGGATCGAGTCCTAATTTTTGGAATCACCTTCCTTCGGATTGCTACAACAAATAAACCAGATGCTATTAATCCTAGTATTTTTTGCTTGTTTGGGTTCATTTTTCCCAAGAATTATTACTCTGGTTTGTCCATCATATGTACACAGGTCTATCAAATGGTGGCCGTATTAACGACGGTCGCATGGTGGTTCGGTCAGTCTCCGTACATAGTCCGGCGAACGCCGCATCCGGAGCGCGGACCGATCTGTGAATTCAGACTTTGCCACGCCTTTATCGCATCACGCCGGTGCCCTGCATCGACATTGACTTCGGCGCCAGGCCATATTTCTTTTATTACTCACTTTGCATAAATTATTTATTATGCAACGATTTTTTTATTATTACTATTATCTCCAGTTTGCACTATTTTTTATGCACAGGAAAATGATCCAGCCGGACTATATCCTTTGGTGTCACCTCGGCTGGACGGGGGGCTTCGTCAACACTTCATTACCCCATGCCGGGGACTTCGGCATCACTCTGCCGGCCTACATTGACCGTGCTATGTCACAACTTCGGAGTGCCGAGCTCTTTGCTCCGCCACCTCGGGACCGGCTTGGTGGATGGAACCTTGTCCCGCATCAAGCTCGGACTGCGTCGTCAATACCGAACACATTAACCAGCTTAGTTGCCTTCATGCTCAAAGTTTTAAATTTTTAACTTGTGTTCGTTTCGACCAAGCATTATACTTTTTTTTGGAAAAAAGTTGTTTGTAAAAAAATTTCCTTGTCCAAACTTTGTTTGTGACCCACAAATTCAAATACCCCATTTATTTGGAGGCTTCTTTTATGAAGCTTTTCCTCTTGCATATGATTATACTTGTACGGCTTCGTTCCTTGTCCGTGTATTACGCCACAATATGCACCATCTTGACTTATTAGGCAGTACGGTCTCATGCCCTACCGCCCCAATCGGTGCCACCTTCAAGAAGAGAAGGCCTTGGGGTAGCTAGGACCCTACCTCCAGAGGCACCGATGGTCCCACTCCATGCGCACCACTTACTAAGCTGGCAGTAGGGTATGAAGAGTGAACAAGGCACATTCTAGTGCTACCATACCAAGCATTAACATGTTTGAGCGTACATATCCAGCATTACCAAGTTCAGAAAATAACACATAATTAACAAGTAGATAGACCCATATATTTCATGAAAGTTCACATGACTACAGTAGCCTGTCCCATAATCTAAGAACAAATGTTGATCTAAACTAGCTAGCTAATTACAAGTTGCATTGCGAGTACTAGAACATTAAATGTAGCCGCCGGTGCCATTACCATTGACCACATCCCTGTGCATGCCCCTGCTGCTAGCGTAGTCCTGGTGCTTGTGGTTTCTCTTGGCCGGCGGGTAGTGCAACTGTTGGCCTGCTATCTCGTCGCCATGACCCCCGCGGACACTCTGTAACCCTAGGTGGAACATGCCCTGCATCGTAGCCATTGTGATGGGCATTGCCTCAGCTGGGAGTCCAGACATATGATGATCCATGGCGTGCATGAATGGGAAGCTATTCTGTGCTTCCAACAACTGCTCCATCCCGTTCCCATGGGCATGGTGGTGGTGGTGGTGCGCACAGCCATCCACCGTGTAAGCATCGCTTTCGGCAAAGAGCAGCCTGACAGGGAAGCCGAGACCAAGGTTAGCTGGGTCGAATATGTCGCTGAACTGGCTGTCGTGGGACGGCGTGCTGCCAAAAATGGGGTATTGCAATCTTGGTGGTGAAATGTCGGTGCCAGTGGCATAAGTGGTACTACTAGACATGGTTGGTGTCATGGACGACTTCCCTACCGTAGAGGCTCGGGAGGTGGCTGACACCACCTTGGGCTTGGCCCTACGCTTGGCATGGCGACGATACCCCCCGCCGACGGGCACGTTGCGGAGAACGCCGCCGCGGGTCCAGTAGCGGCTGCAGGAGCGGCAGAAGTGGCGGGGCTGGGTAAGAGAGTAGTTATTAAAGTAGCAAAACTTGGTGTTGGTGGATTCACATCGCGGGCAGTTGATCCCCGGAAGTGGATGCGGCAACCGCGCCAGCCGTGCTCGCTTCGACATGGAAATCGACTTGTTATTTCTGCCGTGACTGCAATCGCCGTCCCCAGCACCACCGCAACCATCATCGCCACCCCCTGCAACGCCGTAGTCGGCCCCGGTTGTGGCCATGAACCCTTTGGGATTATTGTTGTTGCATCCTCCATCACCAGGACCATCGGGTGAAGAAATGGTAGTACTATGAGTGCTAGTGCCGATTTGTTGCAGCTGCAAATCAACAAGGTGATGAGTAATCAATTAACCATATCGGCCAATATATATATGGAGCTATTTTTTTCTCCATTCGTCCCCGGGATGGGCAGGATGAAGTAGTTTTTGGTAAATCTCGGAAGTTTTGGATTTTTGGTTCGAATAGTTCAAATGAATTTTGATTTTACATTTATTTCAGGTAATAACATATAATGTTTGAGCTACATCGGACATAAAGTTCCCTCTTCAAAAGGAGACCCCGTGACCTCTTGGGAGTATAAAGACCACTGGAAAAAATAGCCCGTTAAATAAATTAGTTTAAGATGTCTCACTAATAGCACGCTATAGCGCGGTATAGCATGCTAAGGATGGTGCTATTTTGCTATAGAACACTATATTTTCATTTATAGAGACCCTATTTGATTTAGCTTTTCTGTTTAAATTCATTTTTTTACCTTTCTGGTATCACAACCCAAGAAACAGTGGTACCTCTTGTGTCTATGAAATTTCAGGTAACTGGTCGGTTACTGTAAATTTCGACCAGAAAAAGAAACCTGATATGGAGTATATTCCTAGATATATATACTTGTTTCTTATGCGAACAAAATCATGAGGGAATATGCAATTAATTAGCAAGCTAGAAGCACGACGATGCATACCTGAAGCTGGTTGTGGTCGGTGTTCCAGAAGTCTGATGAATCAAGGAAGGCAGGAAGGAAGATCATAGCCGGTGATCTAGAGAGAAGAGAAAATGGGAGGAAGAAACTTAGCAGCAGCTGGGGAAATCAAGCGGAAGAGTACTAGTACCAAGGAAAGGAATGGAAAAAGAAGAGATAAAAAGGACAGAGCAAGGTAGCTAGCTAGCAGCACCCAAATAGATGAGAGAGAAGGGACACACACTCTATATATATAGCCTGTGGAGATTTGGAGGAAAAAAGAAGAGGACCCATGTTGTTGTTGTTTTCCTTCATTTGCACACATTTCCTTCTCCAATGTATATGCGGACGTGGCTCAGAGTGCTACCCATGCTAGCTACAGTTTGCAATAAATTAGTTAGTGTACTCTGATTAGCTAAGCTGATAGCTAATTTGCCACCGCATAATTAATCATGCAGGCCACTCCATAGAGTTAGATGGTACTAGCAATTTGGTTGGCCTACATATATTTTTTGTTTGAACACTAGCAAGTCATATCACTCACTCTGTTTCGAGACAACCACTTCTTCTCAACAGTCATGTGCTGTCATTTTTAGTAGGAACCAAGATGTCGTGTCATTTTCATCATATGTTTTTTTTTTTCTAATTCTATGTTTTCATGATATTGCGTCCTAAAGATGCCATAAAATGTGGGATATGTCAAAGCGAGATGAACTTCAATCTTGACACATGCATGTCATGTATACATAGAGAAAAATTCACAGCGATTTCCAGTATTTTTTTTCTCCCGAGCGACCTCTAATCTTTGTGGTGGATATACAACTTAGTTTTGTATGGGAAGGGACTAACATTATATTTCACAACTCAAGTGTTAGTTAAGTTTATTTGTATAAAAATTCTCTATAACTTAATGGTTGGATGATTTGATCGCCAACCTAGTGAAATTTATACGACCAGTGATGCGGTGGTGGTTTTGCGCACACACCAATCGGCACAAAAACAAGATAAAAATAAACATACATTTATTACTAAACAAAAATAAATGTGAATATCAGGACAAAAATAGAAGCGCAATAAATCTATAAGTTTGAACCAAAATTTGGAAACTGTGGATAACTCATAAATAAATTATGAACATTCATGAGTAGTCTATCATAATACTCTTGAAGTTTATTAAAAAAAATGATTTTGTTTCTCTAGGAATACTGCGGGTTTAACTTGTCTAATTTATTTTATTGATTTTTCATATTACACGATTGCTATGTGTGCAAAATCGCCGGCATGTTAGCAACCATATTGTTTTGACTGGATCAAGGATATAATGTGCTATATATCAGAAGTTTAGGGTCAAACTTGTCAAATTTCAAAATCTAGGAGGTAAAACAGCAACTGATAGTTAAATAGGTGAGGTGGGCGACAGATCTTTCATCCACTTTTACATCAAGCTAGAGGTTTCTCTCCAACATGAGCGAGTTGGCAAACTTGAGCAATCCACTCCATGGTAAATACACATGACAGTGTTCTTGGTTGTGTGCATCTTGGGTGCAGAGAGCAAATTAAGACCCCCTACTTTATTACTTGAGGGATGATCATTGGTGTGAATATACAAGTGTTTAATTAAAGCCAGGTGGTTTGCAAGTACCACTGTTGAATTGTACCATGAGAGTTGCGGGATGTATGTAGCTGGATATATACGCGCTCTTCTCATCTTCATATACATCGATGATATGAAATAGTCACCGTGAATATGACATGACAACTAAATTTCTCTCGCGTTATATTTTTTGCATGTTAACAGTTAAAAACTAATGCACGTGCATATATAACATCAATCACCTTCCGGAATATAATATATCAATTCCTAATTATTTATTGATGTTTGTCAGGTTGACATGGTTGCTACGTGTGCAAAATATCCGCCATGTTTTATTTTGAAACTGGGGAGGGCCAGAGGGCTCCCCACCTGAAAAATATAAATATTCAATTTGTTTTAAAGTGGCAAAACAAGCATATAATTCATACTACAAGAGATTCAGGAAGCACACACTCAAGGAGAGGCAAGATAGTCTCGTCATAACATGGCACTGGATTTAAACTCGGCATGTTAGAGATATATTTTCTTTACATGTATTTGGTAGTTTTGAATTTGTAATTCATATCCTTATCTCTAGGAGAGGCTTTTTACCCTTCAAATCTGTACTCTTATATATACTAGCCCGTGAGGCTCAATACAATGTCCATCATATTCCTCTAATCCTTCTCCCTCTATTGTTCTACTCTCTCCTTCCGAAATTACTTGTCGTATGAATGAATGTATCTAGCTGTATTTTACTACTACATACATCTATTTCCACGACAAGTAATTTGAGACGGAGGGAGTACATGTTATCAGACTAACCCCGGTCCAAAACCCTAGCCGCCGCCGCTTCAATAACGCGCCGCCCCGGGGGCGGTTGATCTCCATGATCGCCATCGGTGGCCGCGCCTCCGACCTCTAGATCGGTTTTCTCTCCGGCAGTGACTTGGCCAGTCTAATATTTTGGTTCACCGATCATAGATCGTATTGCGTCGCCCACCGCATTGACTCTACACCGGCCAGTTCATCATCAATTGTACGACAAGGCTGGACACACCACACAAGGGACGCCTTCATGCGTCACTACCAGACATTGTCGTCCGCATGGTCTCCATCGCTGGTTCGTCTTTGTGGTCATCGCCCGGGACATCACTGACAACATCGCATTCGTCCATGCCATGATGGGTACAACGCCACCATCGGTCCGATCAACCAACCCCGCTCATGTCTTTGCCAAGCACGTCCCTGAGCACGCGCCTACCACCGATTAAGCATCAGGCTGCCGCTGCGTCGCCCCTTTTGGCCGCAGCGTCACCGCCCTTGTTTAATGCTACGGGCTTCCAATGCGCCTTCCTTGATGTGGACGTCGCTAGCAGTCTCAGCCACTGGACCGACTCGCGCCCTATAGTTCTGCCACCCCCACTCGGGTCGGAAGGACCTTGCATGCGGCCCTCTTCACCGTCCTTGCAAACCGACGTTCCCGGCTCCCACCGCGCCACGTCCTATGGCGCACGTCGCCACCGTCCGCGCATGGTCTTCGTCAGTCCGTCGGGTTGTTCCTCGCCTACTTTGAGTACCGTCGTCGCACATCTACATGTAACCTGCATGACAACTTATCGCCCCCATATGTCCCACCGACCACATCTTCACCAGTCTAGGCATCGAACATGACCACTTCAGGTCGCTGTTGGTTTCGCCACCTTCTACGTACGTCTTCATCCTCCACGAGTTTGTCGACATCTAATCTCGTCCTTGACTACTTCGTCTACTCTAACAACCGCGACTGCACAGACACTTCTCTTTTTCGTCACTCTGTGCCTCACAACCATCACAGAGGCCTCTCTGCCTGTATGTAGGACAATGGCACACAATTCATGATGGTCCCTTCCTTCGCACGCCCGGTAGTGGCACATCAATACATGCCTTCGTTGCAGACATTCCCGAGTCTGGCAAGCTCGAATCGGCGTCTCGTGTTCATCAGCATCAGAAACGTCTTCATCGGCATCTACATCCTCCTCTATGTCTGCCTCGACCGTGTCACCGATGAGTTCTTCTTTGCGTACTTGGTTCTGACAAAACTAGAGTATGCCTTCATCCACGATCGTACGCCTGATTCTGGAAAAATTACGGCCACACCTTGTCCTCGAGGAGTCGGACTACGTCTCCCTTGGCATCGGCTTCCTCGACGATTGCTTCGACGCGTTCATGTCACTCTTTACGAAAACCATGTGCTTTGATACGTCTCCAACGTATCTATAATTTTTTATTGTTACATGCTATTATATTATCTGTTTTGGATGTTTATGGGCTTTATTATGCACTTTTATATTATTTTTGGGACTAACCTATTAACCAAAAGCACAGTGCAAATTGCTGTTTTTTTTGCCTATTTCAGTGTTTCGCAGAAAAAGAATATCAGACGGAATCCAAACGGAATGAAACCTTCACGGGGATCTTTTTTTTGAAACAAACGCAATCCAGGAGACTTGGAGTGGATGTCAAGGAAGCAGCGAGGCGACCACGAGGTAGGGCGGCGCGCCACCCACCCTCGTGGGGCCCTCGCAGCTCCACCGACCTACTTCTTTCGCCTATATATACTCTTATACCCTGAAAACATCCAGGGGAGCCACGAAACCACTTTTCCACCGCTGCAACCTTCTGTACCCATGAGATCCCATCTGGGGACCTTTTCCGACGATCTGCCGGAGGGGGATTCGATCACGAAGGGCTTCTACATCAACACCATAGCCTCTCCGATGATGTGTGAGTAGTTTACCACAGACCTTCGGATCCATAGTTATTAGCTAGATGGCTTATTCTCTCTCTTTCGATCTCAATACAAAGTTCTCCTCGATGTTCTTGGAGATCTA
This sequence comes from Triticum urartu, assembly GCF_003073215.2. Classification (NCBI taxonomy): domain Eukaryota; kingdom Viridiplantae; phylum Streptophyta; class Magnoliopsida; order Poales; family Poaceae; genus Triticum; species Triticum urartu. The sequence goes on from NC_053024.1 coordinate 739,949,139, forward strand.
TTCGATGTAATTTTTTTGCGGTGTGTTTGCCGAGATCCGATGAATTGTGGGTTTATGATTAAGATTATCTATGAACAATATTTGATTCCTCTCTGAATTCTTATATGCATGATTTGATATCTTTGCAAGTCTCTTCGAATTATCAGTTTGGTTTGGCCTACTAGATTGATCTTTCTTGCAATGGGAGAAGTGCTTAGCTTTGGGTTCAATATTGCGGTGCTCGATCCCAGTGACAGAAAGGGAACTGACACGTATTGTATTGTTGCCATCGAGGATAAAAAGATGGGGTTTATATCATATTGCTTGATTTTATCCCTCTACACCATGTCATCTTGCCTAATGTGTTACTCTGTTCTTTTGAACTTAATACTCTAGGTGCATGCTGGTTAGCGGTCAATGTGTGGAGTAATAGTAGTAGATGCAGAATTATTCCTGTCTACTTGACACGGACGTGATGCCTATGTTCATGATCATGCCTAGATATTATCATAACTATGCGCTTTTCTATCAATTGCTCGGTAGTAATTTGTTAACCCACCGTAATATATGCTATCTTGAGAGAAGCCACTAGTGAATCCTATGGCCCCCGTGTCTACTTTATATCATATTATTTTCCCGTCAACTAGCTATTTCTGTCGCCATTTATTTTGCAATCTTTACTTTTCAATCTATACAACAAAAATACCAAAAATATTTATCTTATTATCTCTATCAGATCTCACTTTCGTAAGTGACCGTGAAGGGATTGACAACCCCTTTATCACGTTGGTTGCGAGGTTCTTGTTTGTTTGTGCAGGTATTAGGTGACTTGTGTGTAGTCTCCTACTGGATTGATACCCTGGTTCTAAAAAACTGAGGGAAATACTTACGCTACTTTATTGCATCACCCTTTGCTCTTCATGGGAAAACCAACGCATGCTCAAGAGGCAGCAAGAAGGATTTCTGGCGCCGTTGCTGGGGAGATCTACGCCAAGTCAAGACATATCAAGTACCCATCACAAACTCTTATCCCTCGTATTACATCATTTGCCATTTGCCTCGTTTTCCTCTCCCCACTTCACCCTTGCCGTTTTATTTGCCTCTTTTTTGTTTGCCCTTTTTCCGTTTGTCTTTTTTCGCTTGCCTCTTGTGTGTCCGTGTGTTAGATTGTTTGTTTCGTCTTCATGGCGAGCCCTCCTTCTCTTCCTTTGTCTCCTGATTTTGAAGTTCTTCACTTCAAACAAAGACAAGGAGAAAACTTAAAAGATGCTTGGTATAGGATGATAGAATCCTATCGTAATTGCACTATGGGGGGGGATTTCAAGATTTTGCTTCACAATTTTTATGTTGGGCGAACCATGTCCCATAGACAACTCTTGGACTTTTCCGCCAAAGGGAGCTTTATTGACGTTGATCCCAATATTGCGTATGAGATTATAGAGGGAATAGTAGGTATACTACCCCCACAAAAGGGACTCCATCATACTCAAGAGGGAACCCAAGTTTTTGAGAAAATATGCGAAGTAACTAAAATTTTGCCAAAATCTCTCGAACCCCTTAAAAATGTTAGTGGGAACCTTCACCGCATGAATATGTTGATCACTCTTTGTAATAAGCGGTTGGATGCTCTAGATCTAAAGATCACTGAGTATGAAGGGAAACGTTAGGAACCTCCCCGATCCGAGCAAAACCCTATTAAAAAGAGCAAATATGATAATTCCTAGATATATTCTTGTTTCTATGCCTAGCTAGGGGCGTTAAACGAAAGCGCTTGTTGGGAGGCAACCCAATTTTATTTTTGTTCATTGCTTTTTGTTCCGGTTTAGTAATAAATAAATAAATCATCTATCCTCTGTTATTATTGTGTTTTTTATGTTTTAATTAGTGTTTGTGCCAAGGAAAGCCTTTAGGATCTTCTTGGATGACTGTTATTTGATCTTGCTGAAAAAAACAGAAAGTATGCGCTCACGAGAATAATTTTCATTTTTAAACAGAGAGCGATAAAATACTAATTCCAACTGAAGTAGATGAATATGCAAATTATTTAGGATTCCCTAATTTCCCGGGATTTTTGAAGTCACAGAAGTATTCGAAACCTACAGATTACTACAGGCTGTTCTGTTTTTGACAGATCCTGTTTTTCATGTGTTGTTTGCTTATTTTGATGAATCTATGACTAGTATCGGGGGTATGAAACATAGAGAAGTTGGAATACAGTAGATTTAACACGAATATAAATAAATAATGAGTTTATTACAGTACCTTAAAGTGGTGGTTTGTTTTCTTATACTAACGAAGCTCTTGAGATTTTCTGTTGAGTTTTGTGTTGTGAAGTTTTCAAGTTTTTGGGTAAAGATTTGATGGATTTCGGAAAAAGGAGTGGCAAGAGCCTAAGCTTGGGATGCCCAAGTCACCCCAAGGTAAAATTCAAGGACAACCAAAAGCCTATGCTTGGGGTTGCCCCGGAAGGCAACCCCTCTTTCGTCTTCATCTATCGGTAACTTTACTTGAGGCTATATTTTTATTCACCACATGATATGTGTTTTGCTTGGAGCGTCTTGTATGATTTAAGTCTTTGCTTTTTAGTTTACCATAATCATCCTTGCTGTACACAGCTATCGGTGTCAAAACCGGCGGATCTCGGGTAGGGGGTCCCGAACTGTGCGTCTAACACTACTAGGGAAAACCTTATACACAGAAGTTTATCAGTAGCGCGGTTTAAAAATGGGCGCTACTGCTAATTAGTAGGAGCGAGGGGTATAAAAACCGCGCTACTACTAAGTTGATAGTAGTAGCGAGGGGTATAAACCCGCGCTGCTGCTAAATGGTCTCCAACAATGCCCACGGGATAGGCCATAGTAGTAGCGAGGGGTATAAAACCGGCGCTACTACTAAATAAGTAGTAGTAGCGCAGGTAAGACCCCCACGCTACTACTAAGCGTGTCCACCCTTGCCCGATCCACACTCCCACCCCACCAACCGTCCCACACCACCCACCCCCCGTCTGTCTCAAAAAAAAAACCACGCAGCCCGATCCATATCCCCAACCTCCTCTCCTCTCCCAACCAACTCGCCGCCGGCCTCCCTTCGACCTCCTCTCCTCCGTTCGTCTGCCCGCATGCCCCCCGCCGCATGCGCCATGCCGGCGGCCGCACGCCCGCCGCTCCCCGCCTCGCACCGCTGCCCGCCCCCGCCAGCTCCTCCTCCGCTATGGCATGTTGCTGCACCGCGGCCTCCTCCCCCGCGGCATCGGCGTCAGCGTGGGACTGGACCCGCTGGAGCCGGCACTTCGCGGAGATGGACCAAGGCCAAGGCCAAGCACAGGAGCCCTGATAGCACCATCACCAGCATTGGCTCCTCCACTGCGCCCCCACGCATCCCCATGCCTCCGCCACCCATGACCCTCTCCGTCTCCATATCCGGTGAGCAGGGCAGAGCAGAGCACCCCCTTCCTTGCTTCCTTTCTTGCTAGGGTTTCGCTGGATTCAGGCGGGGATCACTTGCTTGTTCTTCCTAGCCTAGCCTAGGGTTGCTGAATGCTGATTCAGTAAGAGCTTGCTAGTAGCTAGGGTTTCGCTGGACCCCTTAGTTTCTCAATTACTTCTGTTCTGGTCCTTATTAATCCCATTATTTAAGAGCCCATGCTCGCTTAGTTATCCATCCATTCACTACCTGCTACATACATTTAATTTGTGCTCCTGTGCTAATTTGATAACAATCCTAGCCCTCTATAGTTTAGTTTCTGCTCAATTAAAGAAACTAGGCAGGCATGCCGTACATGCTCTGCTCCAAGGCAATTGCTTCTGTCGTCGGACGTTACCACAAGGAATGCTCTGTAGAAAATGTGTTAGCTTCACTAAAAATGTGTTTCCTAGGATCTGATGCATGTGTGTGTTCGCGTGGTTGTGTGCAGGCAGTTGAAGGAAGGGGGCGGGCCATGGAGAAGCTGCTAGGTGCGGGCTCCGACTCTGAAGCCATGGATGGAAGGTACCTCTATTGCCCATCTCCTCTGTCTCTTCTTCTTCTTTTGCTGCTGCAGAGCAACCCATATAGTGATATGGGTGCTCAATAGCCTCCGACCCTGGTTATTCTCTATGTAACAATTCATATCAGTAATTCTATCTATGACATCTATATTAAGTTCAACGTGTATGCTTTGTGGAAGTATGTATTTACTCTATTTTGAAGCTGTTGCCGTAGTTGTTTTTGTAAAATATTTGCTGACTAGGAAATGATGCTCTCATAGACAATAACTAGCTTGTCAAATATTTGAGTAGATTTAGTGATTATATCTTACACAAGAGTAGGTTCATGTATATGTGCTAATTCAACTATATTAAAAGTGTTAGCCAAATTTTATTTCGTGGAATGAACACTTGAATTCAGCTCAGCATACTGGATGTTCTATCATCTTACTCCTTAGGTTTACAAACTAGTTGATGATGGTTTCCTTTGTCATGTTGCTCTTGGAAGTCCATAGTCTGAAACGGTTTGTGAATGTAGTTAGCATTTCGATCTTATTCATGTGGTACTCAAGAATAAGAAGTTGCAAGTCTGTTACAATCCCTTGCTGTATGTTTATTGAAGGGGTCAGATCCTCGTGAATGTTCCACATGAGACATCCAGCACGCTTCCATGCCATGGACCCTTGATGAACGAAGGTGGAGGAAGGCCACTGCATCTATGCTCGGCCGCGAGAAGATGACATGAATCTCGTCTGCCCGCTCATCCACTTGTAAGGTCACATCTCTAACTTCTCTGCTCCCTACTCTGAAAACTGAACCCCTTTCTTCTCTGTACATTTGATAGGTTGCAATTTGTCATTTCAACTGGATAGATGGCTGTATTCGTTTCGTCTTGCACTATATTTCTTGCTCAATTGTTGTTTGTACTTAGGTTGTACTAGTAGCCGCGGAACAAGTACAAGAAGGGTTTCAGATTTCTCATTTGTGCAAAGAATAAGTTCAGTCAATCTAATATTGATACTTACAGTGTAAACCCCTATGTAATTTCGGTGAATTCCCTTTGTAATCTTAGTGCTTGCAATGTAAAAGTGCAGTGTAAGATAGACTAATGAAAGACTGAAACTACCACTTCAGTAATTATAGTGTAATTTAATGTGCATTTTGCACAGTAATGTGTATTCCTTATCTTTATGGTGGCCTGAATTTAAAGTGGTGTTGGACTCTAATTTTCAGTAATGTGTCACTTCTAGTTTACCTAAATATTTTTGCATTCTTGTTAGTTTTGTGCCCCATTCTAAAGAAATTCAGTAAACGTGTATGTCCGATTATGTAAATACAATATTTTACAAACCATTTAGATACAACAACATGATCTTTGTTTTCTTTCCCACAAGAAGCTAATTTGGCTTACATGAAGGGGTGCATCCTCTTCATCTTGCAGGTGTGACTCATGTCCTCGCATTCTTACTTCACCTTCGTTTCCATCAGCTTCTTGATCCTGAAATTTTAAGATAAATTGCAAGTACTCAGTATCATGTTCTTAAACAAAGCTATTGTTTTTTTCTTGAATGTTAGTGTTTTCTCTAACCTATGTATAGTGTCAACAAAGATCTAAATTACCACATGGAGATGCATTTTTTGGCGGCATCTTACATCACAGTAATTTACAACGAAGATAGGTTTACAATGTCTTTTTTATAGCAACTATAATGCTTAGCTGCAGATTTTCTCGAATGTACATATGTATTTTGTATGCATGGCAGATTCTATCTTCGGTAGTGTTATCTATGTAGTCTGATTTATACACTGCATTCCTAAGCTGAAATATATTTTGTAACTTAAATATATAGTCCAAGTTTCATCGAGTTATTTGTCACTTTTTAATTGAATATCTTTTTGTAACTGAAATATCTATGTACTTACAGTGCATATCTAATAAGGCCCTTCCTAGCGAGACCTAAGTTTAACTGAACATCTTTTTTGCCGATAGTCGTAGGTTTTTATGCCCCATGTATTTAACTGAATATCTTTTATGTCCTGATGCCTCATGTATTTATAGTAGTAATGTTCTAATTTAGTGTTTCTTCAACATGCTCAGGGACTCAGGGCAATGGATAAAATCTAGATGCTAAGTTGACTTTTTTCGTGCGGATTTGGTTATCGTGAAGAGATGCACATAGGGTTAATTGCTACAAATACTGAAAACTTTGAAACAGGTGACGGCGACGACCATGATCGTAATCACAAGCACTGAAGAGCACTGCCATGTTCCTGCACTTTAGTGTTATCTCAATCGCTGCATGGAAATAGTATGATTTATTACTTCACATTTTCTGTACCATGAGGACAACTGTCACATTGTGCCAATATATGTGTAGCCTTGAAAGGTGTCCTCTAAGTGTTGTTACTATTGATGATTTGAGTTGCAATTAACGTTCTTCACAATACGCTCCAAAATCCTATCTGAGTGTTGGATTTGAGTTGCTTGCCTAGACTATTTTCTGTGCTGCAGCATTTTGTGCAGCATTTTTTATTTTTATTTTTTAATCCCTAATTAGTTACTAGTAGCGTGGGAATAAATGGTACGCTACAAGTATCTAGAATGCTAGTAGCGCCTGGTATTCTAGACACGCTACTACTATTTCGTTAGTAGTACCGCTGGTTTGTTTCCAATAGTAGTAGCGCGCACAGGAGAAGCGCGCTATAGCTATTAGCAGTAGCGAGCTTCCATTAAGAGCGCTGCTGCTACACTTGTGTAGCAGTAGCGCTGGTGAGCACGCGCTACTGCTGCGTGTTAGCTGTAGCGCTTTATTAGTAGCGCCGGTCCCCGAGCTACTGATACACCTAAAACCCGCGCTGCTGCTAGCCTTTTCCCTAGTAGTGTAAGGCGGATGGTAACAGGAGGCAGGGGACACCATGTTTTACCCAGGTTCGGGCCCTCTTGATGGAGGTAAAACCCTACGTCCTGCTTGATTATTCTTGATAATATGTGTACTACAAGAGTTGATCTACCACGAGATCGGAGAGGCTAAACCCTAGAAGCTAGCCTATGGTATGATTGTATGTTGTCCTACGGACTAAAACCCTCCGGTTTATATAGACATCGGAGGGGGCTAGGGTTAGACAAGGTCAGTTACAAAGGGGGAGATATATATATCCGTATTGCCTAGCTTGCGTTCCACGCCAAGTAGAGTCCCATCCGGACACGGGACGAAGTCTTCAATCTTGTATCTTCATAGTCCAACAGTCCCGCCAAAGGATATAGTCCGGCTGTCCGGAGACCCCCTTATCCGGAACTCCCTCAACACCTTTTGGGAGAGACACACATGAATCGGAATTTATTAGAATACTCTATGTGCTTCACTTATATCTTTTGAGCTAAATAACTTTGCTCTAGTACTTCGCTTATATCTTTTTAGAGCACGGTGGTGGTTTTATTTTATAGAAATTATTGATCTCTCATGCTTCACTTATATTATTTTGAGAGTCTTTTAGAACAGCATGGCAATTTGCTTTGGTTATGAAATTAGTCCTAATCTGATAGACATCCGGGATGGGTATAATAAAAACTTTCATATAGAGTGCATTAAATGTTATGAGAAGTTTGATTCTTGATAGTTGTTTTGAGATATCGATATAAAGGTGGTAATATTAGAGTTGTGCTAGTTGAGTAATTATGGAATGGAGAAATACTTGTGTTGAAGTTGGCAAGTCCCGTAGCATGCACATATGGTAAACATTGTGTGACAAATTTGAAGCATGAGGTGTTCTTTGATTGCTTTCCTGATGAGTGGCGGTCGGGGACGAGCGACGGTCTTTTCCTGCCAATCTATCCCCCTAGGAGCATGCGCGTAGTGCTTGGTTTTGATGACTTGTAGATTTTTGCAATAAGTATGTGAGTTCTTTATGACTAATGTTGAGTCCATGGATTATACGCACTCTCAACCTTCCATCATTGCTAGCCTCTTCGGTACCGTGCATTGCCCTTTCTCATCTCGAGAGTTGGTGCAAACTTCCCTGTGCATCCAAACCCCGTGATATGATACACTCTATAACACATAAGCATCCTTATATCTTCCTCAAAACAGCCACCATACGTACCTATTATGGCATTTCCATAGCCATTCCGAGATATATTGCCATGCAACTTTCCACTGTTCTGTTTATTATGCCACGCTTCATCATTGTCATATTGCCTTGCATGATCATGTAGTTGACATCGTATTTGTGGCAAAGCCACCTTCATCATTCTTTCATACATGTCACTCTTGATTCATTGCATATCCCGGTACACCGCTGGAGCCATTCATATAGAGTCATATTTTGTTCTAAGTATTGAGTTGTAATTCTTGAGTTGTAAAGTAAATAAAAGTGTGATGATTTTCATTATTAGGGCATTGTCCCATGTGAGGAAAGTTCTTCGAAAAAAAAGAGAAAGACCATAAAAAAGGGAGGCCCAAAAAAATGAGAGAAAAAGAGAGAAGGGGCAATGTTACTATCCTTTTTCCACACATGTGCTTCAAAGTAGCACCATGATCTTCATGATAGAGAGTCTCTTATGTTGTCACTTTCATATATTAGTGGGAATTTATCATTATAGAACTTGGCTTGTATATTCCAACAATGGGACTCCTCAAATGCCCTAGGTCTTCGTGAGCAAGCAAGTTGGATGAACACCCACTTAGTTACTTTTGTTGAGCTTTCATATATTTATAGCTCTAGTGCATCCATTGCATGGCAATCGCTACTCCTTGCATTGACATCAATTGATGGGCATCTTCATAGTCCATTGATTAGCCGTGTCAATGTGAGACCTTCTCCCTTTTTATCTTCTCACACAACCTTCATCATCATATTCTATTGCACCCATAGTGCTATATCCATGGCTCGCGCTCATATATTGCGTGAAAGTTGAAAGAGTTTGAAAATACTAAAGTATGAAACAATTGTTTGGCTTGTCATTGGTGTTGTGCATGATGGGAGCATTTTGTGTGACGAATATGAAGCATGGCCAAACTATATGATTTTGTAGGGATATGCTTTATTTGGCTATGTTATTTTGATAAGACATGATTGCTTGGTTAGCATTGCTTGAAGTATTATTATTTTTATGCAAATATTAAACTTCTGTCTAGAATCTTTCGGATCTAAACATTCATGCCACAATAAAGAGAAATACATTTAAAATTATGTTAGCTAGCATTCCACATCAAAAATCCTGTTTTTATCATTTACCTACTCGAGGACGAGCAGGAATTAAGCTTGGGGATGCTTGATATGTCTCCAACGTATCTATAATTTTTGATTGTTCCATGCTATTATATTATCTGTTTTGGATGTTTATGGGCTTTATTATGCACTTTTATATTATTCTTGGGACTAACCTATTAACCGAAAGCCCAGTGCAAATTGCTGTTTTTTTGCCTATTTCAGTGTTTCGCAGAAAAGGAATATCAAATGGAATCTAAACGGAATGAAACTTTTGCGAGAATATTTTCTGGAATAAACGCAATCCAGGAGACTTGGAGTGGACGTCAAGGAAGCAACGGGGTGGCCACGAGGTAGGGCGGCGCGCCCAGGGGGCCAGGCGGGTCCCCCACCCTCGTGGGCCCCACGCAACTCCACCGACCTACTTCTTTCACCTATATATACTCTTATACCCTGAAAACATCCAGGGGAGCCACGAAACCACTTTTCCACTACTGCAACCTTCTGTACCCATGAGATCCCATCTTGGGACCTTTTCCGGCGATCTGCCAGAGGGGGATTCCATCACGATGGGCTTCTACATCAACACCATAGCCTCTCCGATGATGTGTGAGTAGTTTACCACATACCTTCGGGTCTATAGTTATTAGCTAGATGGCTTCTTCTCTATCTTTGGATCTCAATACAAAGCTCTCCTCGATGTTCTTGGAGATCTATTCGATGTAATTCTTTTTGCGGTGTGTTTTCCGAGATTCGATGAATTGTGGGTTTATGATTATGATTATCTATGAACAATATTTGATTCTTCTATGAATTCTTATATGCATGATTTGATATCTTTGCAACTCTCTTCGAATTATCAGTTTGGTTTGGCCTACTAGATTGATATTTCTTGCAATGGGAGAAGTGCTTAGCTTTGGGTTCAATCTTGCGGTGCTCGATCCCAGTGACAGAAAGGGAACCGACACGTCTTGTATTGTTGCCTAGATATTATCATAACTATGCGCTTTTCTATCAATTGCTCGGTAGTAATTTGTTAACCCACCGTAATATATGCTATCTTGAAATAAGCCACTAGTGAATCCTATGGCCCCCGGGTCTACTTTATATCATATTATTTTCCCGTCAACTAGCTATTCCTGTCGTCGTTTATTTTGCAATCTTTACTTTTTAATCTATACAACAAAAATACTAAAAATATTGATATTATTATCTCTATCAGATCTCACTTTCGTAAGTGACCGTGAAGGGATTGACAACCCCTTTATCGCGTTGGTTGCGAGGTTTTTGTTTGTTTGTGCAGGTACTAGGTGACTTGCGTGTAGTATCCTACTGAATTGATACATTGGTTCTCAAAAACTAAGAAAATACTTACGCTACTTTGTTGCATCACCCTTTGCTCTTCAAGGGAAAACCAATGCATGCTCAATAGGTAGCATGCTTGCGGCTACATGTGTGGTTACCTCGACACCGGCTCTCGACCACGACATTGACCACGCCGACCACTCGCGCGGCTACCTCAATCGAGGCTACCGCCCCATGCTATCGGCTACCTCAACATTGACAGAAAGGGCTACCACCTCGCCCGAGCACGTCACGAGCTTCCTCTACAGTCCAAGCTACCGTGACGCAACACTGTCCATGACGTTCTCGTTCCTACAAAGGGGAGATGTTAGCCCACTGGTTTATACTTTGTTTTCTCTCCAGTCTGACCATCTACGACGTTCCTATTGTTCACGATGCTACCACTACAATTGCAGATGGATGTTAGAGATATAGTGCGTTTACATGTATTTGATAGTTTAGGATTTGTAATCGGTCTCCTACCTTATATCTCTAGGAGATCCTTCTTGCCCTCCAAGTCTGTACTCCTATCTATACTTTCCCGTGAGGGTCAATATAATATCCATCATATTCTGCCAATCTTTCTCTCTCTATCGTTCTACACGGCAGACCGCAGTTCGTGAGGCCAGAGGCTTAAGCCGTCATCGATGTTTTCGGTGACTTCGGAAGCCGTATTGTCAAACTGTCTGAACTTGCATTATGAATGTCCCATACCTTCCAGAGAACGATGAGCACAACAAACGTTGTGACGCAGGCAGCCGGCGGTGTGCCTGGTACAAGATGTCCACGAAGGGTGAGCTCGAGGGTGTGAAGCCAATGGCGGCCCAAATATTGCACGCTGGGTGCAGGAGAAAAATAGGTGCAGGCGGTCTTCCTCGGCAGCAGAGCACCGAGGGCAGGTCAAATTGTCTTGAAGGGTCTTCCGGTGTATGTTCGATTTGGTGTTAAGGCGGTTTAAGTAGAAGAACCATCTGAATATCCTGACTTTGGCTGGCACACGCGAGGCCCATATGATCTACAGAACTGGTTCAACCGGCTGGGTCGAGAAGGCAGAGTATGCCCCTTTGGTGGAGGAGCATTCCCCATGAAGCATGTTATCAACCTTACTGATATGAATAGGGTCAAACCCTAAATCTGTTGACTACTAGATGTTAGGTTAATATAATTTGAAAATCTAAGAGACAAATTAAACTACCTTTTCATAATATTTTGAACTTTTATTGCTCACCACATAATGCACATGGTAACAAATTAAACTATAACCACCAGTTGAGGTAGTTGTGTTGGGCAATGAGTTTTTTCTCTCCAATTTCAAATCGAGATAGAATGTGATGTGCAATTGAGTCTGATTCCTTGTTCAATATGCACGACAGTGTTCTTGCATGCTGGTGTGCAGAGACCTCTTCTTCTGTTACTCGAGGGTTGATTGTCCACATGCAGAAATAAGTGTTTATTTGAAGCCAGGTGGTTTGGACGTGTCATTGTTCGTCCATGCCATGACAGTTGCAGGTACTGTACATACCCGGACTTATAGGTACTGAAGCGTGTGTACGTTAGTGACTTCTTGCATTCTTCATAGCGGTCCTTGACATGAAACAGTCACCATGAATACGAGACAAAAATTAGTTTTCTCTTTCTTCAATTTTCTTTGCGTTAACGTTTAACCAACTATCACCTTCCATTATACAATATACTCCCTCCATTCCTAAATATAAGTCTTTGGAGAGATTCCACTATGGACCACATACGGAGCAAAATGAGTGAATCTATACTCTAAAATGCATTTAGATACATCCGTATGTGATCTATAGTGAAATCTCTATAAAGACTTATATTTAGGAACGGAGGGAGTATTACTATATGTACGTACTTCTTGACAGCTGGAGTACTACACAGTTCACACTACAGTAATGTCCCTCAAAAAAAATGTCCACTCAGGGTTGTTTATCAAGTTAGTTACCGTGTTAAACTCTTAGGAAAAGTAGACTTATTTATGGTGCAAAACATAAAAGTTATTATGTGCCACATATATGTGATTGAAATAAGGGAACATGCACCTGACTTAGTTTAAGTTGAAGAATCATATATCAGGGGAACTCCAAGGGGAATCTCAAAACGAACGACACCAAATGTTGGCAGACACGTCTGGACATGTTCATGGACAACGGGCAGGTGCCGGCCATCCAACCATAGTCACAAAATCCGGACAGCGGGCTATGACTAACAGTGGGACAGGAGGACCAAGTGAAAAAAAAGGTGAGCAGGGCACATGGTTTGTGGGAAGATCTGGTCCAACTAACAGTGGATCAGGTGGACCAGACCTCCCCCCCCCCCCCCCCCCCCCCCCCTCCAGTATGCACAAAAGTTTTTTGTCTCCAATTTCAAATCGAGATAGAAAGTGACGTGTAATTGGGTCTGATTCCTTGTTCGATATGCACGACAGTGTTCTTGGTTGTGTCCATGCTCGTGTGCAGAGACTTCTTCTTCTGTTACTCGAGGGTTGATTGTCCACGTGAAGAAATAAGTGTTTATTTGAAGCCGGGTGGTTTGCAAGTATAATTGTTCGTCCATGCTATGGTAGTTGCAGGCACTGTACATACCCGGACACATAGGTACTGCAGCTTGTGTACGTTAGTGACTTCTTGCATTCTTCATAGCGGTCCATCACATGAAACAGTCACCATGAATACGAGACAAAAATTAGTTTTCTCTCTCTTCAATTTTTTTTTGCGTTAACAGTTAACTAACTAATGCACGTGGACGTATTACATCGATCACCTTCCATGATACAATATATTACTATGCACTTACTGCTTGAAAGCACAGTACACACTAGACTAATGTCCACTCAGGGTTGTTCCTCAACTTAGCTACCGTGTTAAACTCTTAGGAAAGTAGACCTATTTACAATCCGAAATTTTTTTATAATGTGCCACATATATGGGATTGAAATAAGGGAACATGCACCTGAATTAGTTTAAGCTAATTGAAGAATCATATATTAGGGCAACTCAAACGGGGATCTCCAAACGAACGACACCCAATGTAGGCAGACACTTCTGGACATGTCCATGGACAACGGGCAGGTGCCAGCCATCCAACCATAGTTACCAAATCCGGACAACGGGCTATGACTAACAGTGGGCCAGGAGGACCAAGCGAAAAAAAAGAGGTGAGTGGGACACATGGGTTGTGGGAAGATGTGTTCCAACTAATAGTGGATCAGTTAACCCCCCCCCCCCCCCCCCCCCCCAAGTTAGCTTACGATTTGGGGTTTTCATACGTCCGGACCGGTCCATACTAATTCACTGACCTATGTGAGATTGCTTTAAGTGTCTGGACATTTGCAAGCGACTTGATGACCCTCGTTGGAGTTGCCCTCAGGAGATCTTAAAGAGTATGTAGAAAGGAAGAAGAAGAGTGAAGGCATTTGGAAGTCTTGAAATATGACAAATAAGAAGATAGCTTAGGTTGGAGTTTTCCATATATATATTCCCTTTGTTTCACATTGAGTCCATTTGTAGACTTGCGTTGCAAAAGGAGTTTTACAAAAACTGACAAAAAAAGAAAATATAATTAAGTTGGGTCACTGTCCATTCTTGTAGTATCCACAGTTTGGCGCCTGGTACATTATGTACTACACCGTGCTCATTCAGGGCTCAGAACATTAATCGATAATCACAACATCTCACCAAGAAATTGCACTGCCCAAATATGTTGATCTGCCAGATTTATCCATCCTTTTATCTCATAATCAGATAATCTTTGGCAATTGAAATACCTTACCATACTAGCATGTGCATGAGGAAGGTAATGGCAAATTAGGTTGTGTTCCATAAGTTATGCTCATATCTATAAATAAGATCCATTTATGGATGGAGCGAGTAATTATAAGTAAGATTTTCTAATCCCAACATGTAGTTATTAAGAGTCATTTTACAGTGCATCCGGACGATATGGACCGTCCGTCGGAGCAAAATCGACGGTCCAGATCCGATGCAATACACTGATGTCACGTGTATTATATCAGACCCCGAGGGGCATTTTCGGGAGAAAAAATATTTCGAACTGATCTGTTTTTCCCTCCCAAATATTTCGAGGGTATTCTCGGTATGAATTTGAGGGCTATTTTCGGTTCGATATTTATCCCGTTCGCTAGGGTTTATGCCTCGCCACCGCTACGGTTTTGATCCTCGCCGGCAGGATCTAGCCGCTCGTCGCGGCCCCTCCCTCCCTCGTCGCTGGCAGGATCTAGCCACTCGTCGCGACCCCTCCCTCCCTCATCGCCGGCAAGATCTAGCCGCGCGTCGCGACCCTTCCCTTCCTCCACCCCAATTCCCTCGCGATCTCGCATCGCATTTTCAACGAACACGAGAGGAGGCCCACTGCCCTCCCCGCGGCGGCCGCCGGCGAAGAGTCGGCGCCATCCCACCTCCCAGTTCTCCATGCGGGTGCCTATAGCCACAAGGTTATAGGCAACCTCTTTCCCACACCCCAATTGGTTGTTTACGTCCTCTACATATCATTTCTCAGCCATGGCTGCAGCTTCTATCTGGCCATGCATCACGTCCGATGGCAAGGTGGTTGGGTATGGACCATGTTCTACGGGACTAGATGAAGCCGGCCGCCGGCCTCGATGGCCAGCCCCATTCGTCCACCCCCGACTGCTTGATCTACGAACGTTCAATCGTTGCATTCAACATGTATTCTTTCAATTTGGCTGATAGGTGAGATTTGGAGATCAATGGAGATGATAAGCTATTAATTTTGGAATGTACTATAAACAATTCATAGCTTATGTTGCTCAATATTTATGATGCTCGCTTCTTCTTGTGCAATTGCTGGACTGGGATCAACAGACTTGGCATGTGCTTTATATGAAAAATTAGATTCACATGGCATATCCACCTTTTCAAGATTGCTGTTAAGTCTTATAATGATGTTTTAGCCTTGTTAAAGGGAGAGTAATGGTCCTCGCAAAAAGCAGAGAGAAAGGAATGAGCATTCCATTCTTCCATATGTTGCATTTCATTCTTCCGTGTTTAGTTATGTCCAACATTTGTTACATGCACACACTTGACAAGGTTAATACAAGTAGTAATTTTTCCTCTGTTTTGCAGGGCTATGACAGAACATGCTATGTGATTCCCTGAGGCAGGATGGATGTACCATGTCCACAACACTGTGCTCCTGAAGGTGATCGCTTCAATTCAGCGTTGCAGCACCTGCAGAGGCCCCCTATGGTACGTGCTTTTACTCTTGTTATCCTATGCTCTATTTTTTTGGCTTTGCGGCCTGCCTACGAGACATACCTGGGATTGCGTGTTGAATCAGGCAGTATTTTTGACTTCTGTTGTGAGGCTATGCTCATGCTTTAATAAATTTTTCTCTCATATGAAAATAGACATATCATAATCCATTATTCTTCTAGGGTTGCCCCAGGCACCATTATTGTCACATGGTAGTAAAAACCAAATATAGATTTCTACGAGATCCCGTAGAGACCAAATTTATTTCAAGCAAAATATAGTAACCAATATTATTAAAGTTTTACAACTTGACTCATGTGCAATGGACTAATAACATGGCTAGGAAACCTTCTTCGGGACTAAAACCCAACCACACCTTACTCTATCGCTTTATGGCCAAGTGTACACTCCACATGTAAGAATGAACCACAATGCTGGACTAACTGCTTGCATCCTCGTCGTCTTTAACCGCAGCTGCATCTGATTTCCTAGCATGGTACTGCCTGAACCTAGTCCCGTAGTTCATTTTGTTGTAGGGTGAATCGACAAGCACAACAGGTAGCTCTCTTCTGAATTTGTCGATGTAGGCCTGCATGCTAGGATATGTTAGTATCGTTCCATATGTTTCAGAAAATGACAAAATTTTAGGTGTTACTTTACGTACTTCGTCATATTGCAACCTTAGTTTTACTCCCATAAATAATTCGATGTTCTTCATCATGTACAATGCACTACAAGAACTGCAACATTTTATGTTGTTAGATCAGCATTTCAGATATTAACAATCTAAAACAAAAACAAAAGCTAATATTGTTGACTGACGTCTCGTCGGATTTTGGCACATTAATATTCCGTACTGGCCATTGCGTCACGTTAATGTCTTCCCATGCATTGTTTCAATCCCATTGACTCGCATCGCTGCTCTCAGATGTGCTTCCATCCCACGTACCTGCAAGCCCAATGGGATGAGAAGTTGCCTACGACTAATACTTACATACGATGTTAAATCCTTTCTTATAATTAAATATGTTGAAATTCTCACCATGATATTTACTTCTTTGGGTATCATACAGTGGAAAAGTGAATCAAGAACCTGAATCTCCTTCCTTATGGGGTTTACGACCACAAGGAACCAGTGGGTGTATAAACTTTTCATAGGTAGGAAAACCTGGAGTGCACAGATAATTAGATCAACGTGCATAGTAATAAAAAAAATCTGTTCTACGTCAGCTTAATATACCATATCATGTTTCAGGTAGGTGGTTCCTTGTGTTGTTCCAGGAATGCCTGCCAAAGCGTCCTCGTAGCACTCCTCTATCCTACCATCCCTTTCGAGCTTAGCGACGCCGGCCACCCTCTCAATGTAAACCAGTTGGCCGTCCCTTGTGTCAATTGGTTGATCATTACGCATGAGCTGGATCACAGCATCAACCACCTATAACAATAATCAAGTTAATTATATTGTACAAAAATGAAACTTCATAAACAAATTTGTGAAATACTATCTTACTTCGTCACCCAACCATACGCCATCTTCAGATTCATCTTTATGGGTGAGGCATTGCAAATGCTTTGATAGCACGACAATGTCATCAACTAAAACCATTTGTTTTTCACGATTTGTAGTGTTCATCAGTGACGCCATGAAATCCTGTCGAACCACGTCTAGCTGGTCCCTCTGGGTTTCAGGAACTTTTGACCTCTTTTTTAAGTTGCTAGAGCCGATTTTCCTCTTTTTACTGTTCGTGTCCTCGGAATCATTTGTACACTCTGATGGAGTCTTTTTTTCCCTTTTTTTCTTCTCAGTGTCGTACGAAGCATACTCGTCATCCTTAAATAATTGCAATACCACCCTTTTCTTTTCGCCCCCATGATTTGGTGGCGTCGATCCAACCACACTTACTTGTTGCTGCTTTTCAAAGGATTCATCATGATTGTCATCATCTGTGAAGGCACGGGGCTCTTCAGGATCTCGCGATCCCGTAGCCTTCACAGAGTGCTGCTTACTCCGTCTGTTGAACGGATTCTGTCAGACGAAATAAACCGTGTGTTAGCCTTTAGTAGATTCTTGCTCAATTATAGGTAAAATGTGCATCACCTGGAAATCTTCAAGGCTTGTGGTGGCTTTGGAATGCATTTGGTTATCAAAACTAGGAGCTCCCTGGATATCATCCACCTCTTTCAAAAGCTTATGAATACCACTGAGATCCTGTTTGATATTTGCAGCAGCTCTTTCGAATGCTTCATCCTGTACGTGGAAGATCAAATGTTATTTCTGAAACGACAATGATTGTTTCATAATTAAGTTAACATGCGTACGTCAAAATCTTCATCAAGGTTCTTCATGGGGGGCTCCATGTCATCATTTTTTATTCCCTGCTTACAATCGTGCTTAGCATCGACCTCCGTGATATCCTTTTGTTTCCCCTGGTCAGAAGCCTGCTCAGCATTCTCAACAGAGGCCTCCATTGGGTGTGAAGGTGCCCCGAGGTCAGATAGATGTATGTCGTCCACTCCTGGAAATATTCCATTGTGTTTAAAAAAAATACATGTTAGTCTGGGGTGTTTTGATAGTAAACTAAATTAGAAAAAAACTTGTACACGTAAATTTCCAATTATATAGACTAATCTCATAATTCTAGCCTTACCTTCAATTCTTTGATGAGGTCCTCCTTGAGCTTGCCATTTGTATGGGTACGCCTAAGGCACTCATCCATTTTCTTTTCAAGGGTGCACATCCTATGGTTTTTTTCTGTACCGGACTCCCGCACGAGGGAGGCAACTTCTTGCAAATCAGTCAATACACGTCCGACGAGTACCTTAATCTGAGACTTTGAAACAGTTAGAATCATATAACTTCATACTAGTTGGAATGTTACAATATATATTTGTGCCTTATGTAACTCATTTACCTGAGCGCCAGTCTTCGGTTTGGCCAGCGTACCATCTCGTGCTGGAATGAAAGGCCTCATTAGGTCCTCAACATACTGCAGTTTAGTGTCGTTAGTATGATTTAGAAAATATATATGTTACATAATCCAGGCAATGTACTGACATTTTACCTCTCCAACTCCCAGATAATTATTCTGGATTATATTGTCAACCTTTTTTGCCTTCTCCTCGCTCCAGTTCTGGATCAGTGGCCTTAACCTTGATTCATACGAGATGCTAGAGTCCAATTGGTGCACTCTGAACTTCTCATAGTACCATCTCTGCATGACAACAAAAGCAATTTACAAACATTTCCGTACATTATGTAATGTATGTTAGGTAAATGATAATTGTACTACTACGAATTACCTGTAGCAGTGGTAGATTCCCCTCCAGAATTGCCTCACCATTTACAAAATTCTTCACGCTACCCATAAGATAGTCAAGCGTTAGCTGTCCAAGATTTGTGCCCTTTATCGTCTCAACGTTTCTAACAACCCCAATATATTTGTTATCCACATACTCCTCTTTTGTTCGGCATACATATTTGCCTATGGTGTACAACACAAATGGCCTGACAAAATTTGGTGTGTTGTCGACTTTCATCTTGGCTAGCAATCCTTTGAAAGTTATTTTGGTGTGATTACGGTCTTTCAGTTTCTTCCACAACTCCATATTATCATCAAGATTTGAAGGGACGTGCTTCTTCCCATGGCAGGGCATGCCTGTTATATGCGCTACATCTTCTAGTGTGATCCTACATGGTCTCCCATTGATGATAAAGGCATCCTGCTCTGCATCATATGAATTAGCGATGGCCAGGCAGAGTACACGTCTAATTTGATGCTAGGTGTCTTGAGAAGTCCACCCATTCCTATCAACTGGATGTATATCTTTGCTGCGTGTTTAATCCGTTTATGAACTCCTCATACGGCGGCAAAGAAGCATCCTGGGTTCAATGGATGTGCAAGTGTGATTAGATTCAGCATGGTATACAATTTAAACACTCATACAGACGAATACAACTTATATATACCAACACAAAAATTGTGCTCTACGCTACTGCATGAGGTACAAGCATCCTGAGTTCCATGTATGTGCAAGTACTATCATGTGATTCAGCTTGGTTATGTTTGAACGGTCATCTAAGGTAATCTCCATTGCAAGGCACTTATCTGAAATAAAATAAACATTGGAAAATAAAAACTATCCAACCATGCTCTCCTCAACTCTAGGCGCTAATCATGGTCAGTAGTATGGAATTAAAACATGGGCCATCGATGCCTTCCATGACTCACGCGGAAGGAAAAAAGAAGGCAAGCGCCCGCTGCACTAATTGGCATCGACAAGACCATACGCTAAGATTTAGCCTGGAATTAATCAATGAACTGCCAATCTGGTAGGAAACAAATCCTAGCGCCCTCCCCTAACACCCCCAACTTAATTTGTTTAAAAACGTGCGGAGTTACATGAATATGCAAATAACGAGTGGGGTCGCAGCAAGAGATCATGCGAGGAAGATCGTGGCACGAAAAATAGCAGCGGCTGAGATCATGGGGAGTTACCAGAGGATCCATGTTTGGCTCCGTCGTTCGGTCTTGCTGGATTCCTGGGTTGCTCCGTCCTTCTATCTTGCTGGTTTGGGCGGCGTAGAAGGACAAACTATGATCTATGAGGTTTCAAAGGATCCCTATTTATAGGGATCGTAACAACCCAGACATATATCTACGTATAGATTTCTTTGGTTGGAGGAAATCAAGGGAGGGGACCCACCTGGTTGAATATTAGGGGGGGGGGGTGTGGTGAGTTTAGCAAAGGTAAGTTATGGTTTTAAAAAAACCAAGGTAAGTTGCATAACAACACTTAGGTCTCCTGAGAATCACGATCATCAAAAAGATATCGTTCCCGTTTCTTTGAAAATCAGCCAAAATATTTCAGCCTCACTGAATTTCGGCCAAAATATTTCGACACTCGCTGAAATTTTTTCTGAAACTTCTAACTAGCAATGTTAAAAAAATCTAAACCTTCTAACTAGCAATGCCAAAATATTTCAGCACTGTTGAAATTTTTCTGAAACTTCTAACTAGCGATGTTAAAAGAATTCTGAAACTTCTACCTAGCGATGTTTAAAAAATTCTGAAACTTCTAACTAGCGATGTAATTGTTCGGAATCTTGTCCAGACTCTGACGACACTTAAATATAAATTTAAGAATTTAGTTAACCTTCCTAAGCTTCAAAAGTTCTGGTTGAAAAAAGCAAATATATGTTTCAGCGTCTCACATGCAGACCAAATTTATTTCAAGAATAGTATTTGGAACCAGTACTATGAAATATTACAACTTGACTAATCCGCACTGGACTATGAACATGGCTAGGAAACCTTCTTCAAGAATAGTATTTGGCTCTCTTGTGAAGTTATTTTATTGCCCATCCGATCTTGCATGTTCAAAATCATACCTTTTTTCCTCGTATCTGTGAGACCAAATTTTGTTAATAACGCTGAATCATTTCTGTTGCTGCTCAAGATGGCACGACACCATGGTTTTCACTTCGGTGAGATTTCGATGCAATAACCGAACTTCATTCATTTAAGCACTCACTGCAATATTTGCCTTTTAGCCAAAATATTTCAGCACTAACTGAAATTTTTCTGAAACTTCGAACTAGCAATGTTAAAAAAAGCTTCAAAAGTTCTGGTTGTAAAAAGCAAATATATGTTTCAGCGTCTCCCATGCAGACCAAATTTATTTCAAGAATAGTATTTGGAACCAGTACTGTGAAATATTACAACTTGATTAATCCGCACTGGACTATGAACATGGCTAGGAAACCTTCTTCGGGACTAAAACCAAACCACACCCTACTCTACCGCTTCATAACCAAGTGTACACTCCAGATTTGAGAATCAACCACTGCTAGACTAACTGCTTGCATCTTCATGATCTTCAATCGCAGCTGCATCCGATAGGCTAGCAATGTACGTCTTGAGCCTTTTCATGGACTTCAATTTGTTGTAGGGCGAAGTAACAAGGGCAACATGCAGCTCTCTTCTATAATTGTCAATGTATGCCTGCATGGGAGGATATGTTAGTATCGTTCCATATGTTTACAAAATTGACAGAATTTTAGGTGTTACTCTACGTACTTGGTCATAACGCAGAGTAAGATCTTCTCCCGTAAAGAATTCGATGTTCTTCACATGTAGAGTGCACAAGAAGAACTACAACAATTAATTCTGTTAGCACCATTTCACGTATTAAAAATTCAAAACATATTGAGAAGCTAATACTGTTGACTGACTTGTCATCTTGTCTTGGCACAGGAACATGCTTTACTGTCCATTGGGTCACGTTAATGTCTTGCCATGCATGGCTTTGTGGTCCATTGATTCGCAGCGATGCTCTCAGATGTGCTTCCACCCCACGTATCTGCCAAAGTCCATGGTATGAGAAGTTGCTCACGGTTCAAGGTTAGGTATGATGCTAAATGATGTGTTATATTGAAAGACGTTTAAAATCTCACCAGGTGAACCACTTGTGTTACTACGTAGCTGAAAAGTGAATCAAGAATCTGAATCTCCCTCCTTCTGGGGTTTACGACCACAAGGAACCAGTGGGTGTTCGCCATGTTCGTAGGTAGAAAAACATGGACAGCAAAGATGATTACATCAACATGCATAATGATTACAAAAATAAATGTGTTTATGTCATGGTTAGATGGTACCAGATCATGTCTGAGGTAGTTGTCTCCTTTTGTTGTTCCATGACTGCCCGCCAAAGCGGCCTCGTGGCAGTTCTCTACCTTACCATCTCTTTTGAGCATAGCGACGCCGGCCACCTTCTCAATGTAAACCAGTTGCCCGTCCCTTATGTCCTCAGGATGATCATGACGCACGATCTGAATCACAGCATCAACCAACTAAAACAAAATTCAAGTTAATTGTACTGTGCAAAAGAAAATTGATAAAATAATTTGGCAAATATCTTACTTCGTCACCCAACCATTTTTCATCTAAAACTCCATCTGTCATGGCAAGGCATTGCAAATACTTCTGTAGCAGAACAATGTCATCAATTACCACCAATTGTTTATCAAGATCTGAGGTGTTGACAATTTCGGCCACGTGATTCTGTCGAAACTTGTCAAGGTCGGTCTCCAGCCTCGAAGCACCTGTGTCTGTATCTTAAAAAATGCTTGCACAGTTTTTCCTCTTTGTATTCTTTGTGTCCTTGGAATCGTTGGTAGACTCCGATGGAGTCCTATTTCTCTTTCTCTTCTTATCACTATCATATAGAACATAATCTTCATTGCACAATAATGAAGATGCCACTCTTTTCCGAATGTTTGTATGAGTTGGTAGCATGGAATCAACCACGCTATCTTGTCGCTACTTTGCTAAAGAATCATCATAGTTGTCCTCATCAACTGGGAAGACATGTGTCTCTTCCGGCTACCTTATTGCCTTAGCCTTGGCAGACCGGTGTTTTCTTTTGGTACCTGCCTCTCCCCCACCTCAATACTGACATCTTCATCATCTTGATCTCTTCTTTCTTCAGCCTTTCACACATTCTCATTGTGCCTCAAATTCAGAGGATCCTGTGATTCGAAATAAAGCACTTGTTAGCTACGAATCTTCATTAACTTAAAACAAAATCAGTTAGATGTGAAATGTGTATCACCATGAAAGCTTCAAGGCTTGTGGTGGTTTCTGAATGCTTTCGCGATTGCAAACTAGGAGCAGGCTGCAAATCTTCAGCTACGTTCTTCATGGGGGCATCCATGTTATCTTTTTGTATTCCCTTAGCAGAAATGCCTTTGGCAATGACCTCCGTGTCTTTTTTTTGTTTTTGTTGGTGAGTAGTATTCTCTCCTGGGACCTCCATTGGGTCCGCAGGTACTCCCAGGTCAGATAGCTGTATGTCCTCTACTCCTGGGCGATCAACATCAAATATTCCATAGCGGTGGTTCTTTAAAACAAATGTGTTAGTGTGGAGAGTATTGATAGTAAAAATATTTATAGAAACTCATAATGGTATACTTACATTGAATTCTTTGATGAGGTCATCCGTGCATCCGCCGTTCGCAAGTGTACGCCTAAGGCACTCGTCCATTTTTTTCAAGGGTGCTCATCCTATCAAATTGTTGTGCACTGGCTTCCCGCACAATGGAGGCAACTTCTTTCAAATCAGCCAATACACGGCCCATGAGTGCCTTATCCTGCAAATTACAAGCAGTTAGAAGCATATGACTTCGATTGTACTTGCAAAGTTACAATATATATTTGCGTCTGATGTTCATCATTTACCTGACCACCAGTCTTTGGTTTGACCGGCGTCCCAACTGGTGGCGGATTGAAAGGCCGCAGCAGGTCATCGACATACTATATGTTAGTGTCGTTAGTATCATTCAAAACATATGGTAGATAATCCAGGCACATAGTACCAACACTTTACCTCTCCAACCCCTATATAATTTTTGTTGATTATGTTGTCAACCTTCTGTGCCTTCTCGTCACTCCAGTTTTGGATCAGCGGCCTTAACCTTGATGCATACGAGATGGTAGAGTCCAATTGGTGCACCCTCCACTTCTCATAGTACCACGTCTGCATTACAACAAAAACAGCTTAGAAAATTTGCTCCACCATTTACAAATTTCCTGACGCTAGTCATAAGATGGTCAAGTGTAAGCTGTCCAAAATTGGTGCTCTTTATTGTCTCAACATTTCTAACAATCCCAAGGTATCTGCTGTCCACATACTGCTATGTTGTCGGGCAGACATATTTGCCTATGGTGTACAAGACAAATGGCCTGACAAAATTAGGTGTGCTGTTGCCTTTCATCTTGGCTAGCAATCCTTTCAAAGTTACTTTTGTGTCATTGGGGTCTTTCAGTTCCTTCCACAACTCCAAAGTATCGTTGTGATTTGAAGAGACGTGATTCTTCCCCATGCAGGGCAGGCCTGTTATATGCTCCACATGTTTTAGTGTGATCCTACATGGTCTCCCATTAATTATAAAGGCATCCTGCTCTGCATCATATGAATAAGCGAAATCCTGGCACAGTAGACGTCTCATTCTCATGCCAGGAGTCTTGAGAAGTTCACCCTGTCCAATGAACTTGATGTACGTCAGTTGCTGTGCGTTTAAATCTTTTATGAACTTCTCGTATTGCAACAATGAAGCAACCTGAGTTCCCTGAATGTACAAATAGTGTGATTAGATTCTGTATGGTATTCATTTATACACGCATAGAACAGACTAGATGTAATCTATGCCAATATCAAAATTGTGCTCTACATTGCTGCATGAAATTATAGAGCTTCTAGGCCATATAATGAACACCAGACATAGAAAAACAAGCTATCTCTGTCCACAAATTGACTGATAATAGTATAGATTTTTAGTAGAAAGAGCAGACTTTGTTCTATGTACACTACTAAAGTTTCAGGCGTCACGCTTACGAAAATAATTGCATACATGATCACAAGATCAATAGTTTATAGATAATCACCATACTAGGAATGTAACATGTGATCCTACTGTCCATCTTTCTCTTTAGTTTTCTCCTTTATTTCTCGTCAACCTAAAATTTAATATAGTACATACATTTGATGTTCTCAATGCCAAATAAGTGAGGCGTGCAACTTACGTACAAAACTACTTTGTATTCTCTCTACTGCGCATTTGATCAGGCATTTAGGAGTACTACGATTATTTTGTTGATTCGGTTGCTGGTTTAAAAAAAGTTGAATTACTAGTCCTTCCTTTCCATATCGTTGCACGTAGAACTTTCCAGCACGAAAATTAGCGCAATTTTCATTACAGAGAGAGGCATTCACGACTAAAAACTAAGAGAGGAAGGTATCCATGATCTCCCTTAAGTTTTGCTAAAGCACATGTAGATGTGCTCTAAGTATTGCTTATCTAAGTCCTATGTCATTGATTTTATGCTAAGATTCGTGAAAGCCTTTCTAGACACACCAATCTCCCTTCGGTAAAATAGGGATAGTTCGTTATGGCTGTAACTAAACGAGATCAAAAAGAAGTGTGCCGTAAATAATGGAATTGCATGCAGACTTGGGAAGGAGGGTGTATACACAATACAAGGATCTCGATCGTTACCGGAGGATTCTCTCGATGGCGACCGGCTCGATTGCCGTTCGCTTTCATCTTTTGATTCGCCGGCTTCTCCGACGTGCCCTTCTCTTTCGTCGGCTTCTCTAACATGCACTTGTCTTTCATCTCAGGATTCGCCAACGCAGGCTTTGAACATGACGGCTCCGTCAGCTTCACCGACCTGGGAGCTACTTTGGGCGGCGTGGGGTGGTAATTCGGTGTAGTCATGGAAGGCTAGATATGGGCGGCGTGGGGTGGGAGGCGTGGGGTGGAAGTATACGATCTATGTCATGAAAAGCTTCGTATTTATAGGGGATTCTCTACCAACCGATCACAAGGAAATATTGGGAATTTGGGATCTCACGAAGAGGTAGTTTTAGATCGCGTAATGTTTATGTATAGGGGATTCTCTAACAACCCACCACAAGGAAATATTGGGAATTTGGGGTCTCACGAAGAGGTAGTTTTAGATCACGTAAAGTTTTTTTAGCAATATTTTTATTTTGAGAATTTTTTTTAGCAAGTTTAGATCAGTAATCTCAACCGTGAAGCGTTTGGGCTTCTTGTGCTTTCTTATACGGGCCTATGGGTGAGCCCATTTTAAATGTGAACATGACAAAGGAAGCGAGGACTCCAGCAGGCGGGATGAGCCCCGTCCCAATTATTTAGGACGGGCATGCGCGAGGGCGCTTCGTCCTCACTGCCATGATTCTCCAAAAACGGTTCCTCTGCCTCTGCTTCCTCTCGATTCCCTATTCCTCTGCGTCGCCCACTCTCCCAACAATCTGGCTTCTGGAACGGTGAGTTCTCCTTCCTGCAATTTTGTTAGTAGTTCTCCAGTAGCAGCACATACGATGGCCTTCTTCTTGTCAATTTCTTGTTCTCCTGCTTCTTTATTTTGTGCGCACAAATTCATCTGCCTGCAACATGTAGTCCGTTGCCTTATGAGAATTTTGCACATAGATTCATCTGCATGCAACATCTAGTCTGTTGTCTTGTCAATTTCTTGTTTGTCTCCTGCTTCTTTAGTTTGTACACACAATTTCATCTGCATGGGTGATGAACAATTCATAGATACATGTTTATTCTTGATTGTTGATGCAGTTGTTTAGATAATTATTTCAAGTGTAAATTTATATTGTTAATTCGCATATACTCCCTCTGCAAGGAAATATAACAACTTTTGGTTCACTGCTTTAGTGATTTCTTTACAGAGGGAGTACTTGTTTAGTTTAAATTGTTCATGCACTTGTTTACATAAACTTTCAATAGCGCCAGAATTCCTATACTATCTGCCGTCATATTCATCTCGGCTTATTGTTATCATGTTATTGTCATGCTTCATGTCTTATACTGGTTTCATCAATTACAGTCCTTCGGCATGGCGTTCGAGAATGATTATGATGCTAGGGCAGATGGAAATACCGAAATTTGTGTGAACTACACGAACAAGGCTAGCTGTGTTGAGTACTGTATTGGCAGATTCAAATACTGGCTGCGGAACGACGACCAGAAGATAGTTGCACTGGATGTGGAGTACACCTGGCCTCGTGTCCGACACAGATGGCGGCCATGGTCCAGTTATGCGTTGGCATCTACGTCCTCGTGTACCACATAAGCGTTGCTGATGAGCACTGCGGCCTGCTTGCCACCTTCCTGCTCGACGAGGAGTACACCTTTGTTGGGGTGGACATCGAGAATGACAAGAAAAAACTCAAGCATGTTGGTCTGGTGGTACAAAACTTTGTCGATATCCAGAATATGTGGAGAGTGCCTGATCCACTGACGATTAAGCCAAAGTATGGCTTGGCTGACTACGCTGGTTCCATCATCCACCACAACTACAACAAGATGAAGGACGTTCTCACAGAAGATGACCACCATATATGGGCAGAAGCGCCCTTGCCCTTGAAGAACATCTATTATGCTTCCATGGACGTGTATGCCACCTACGATGTATACAGGAGGTTGGTGAACTTCCAGAAGGGGTTCGAGAGTCAGCGCCAGCATCTCGCCAAACCATCCAGGCGGTCAAAGAAGTCCGGAAGGAAGAATGAATCAACATAAAATGTTTCTTCTATTTATCTAGCTGATAGTCTGTAAACTTTATTATACTGCTAGTAAGTCCTAAGTTCAAATATCCTGCGAGTTGAATCATCCTTTATTCTAGCTGTCTTGCCTAATTTGATCCACGTTCACGAGATATTATACTTAAGACGCTTATTTTGTTTCGGTTTCGCTAGCTATGATACAGAATGCGATAGCCATTTTTACCAAAAGATTATTTCAGATTTATAATGAATACACAGAATGCGATAGCCATTTTTTCCAAAAGATTATTTCAGATTTATAATGAATACACAGAATGCGATAGCCATTTTTTCCAAAAGATTATTTCAGATTTATAATGAATACTGTTCTCAACTGGGTTTGAATAGAGAAATTTTATTTTTTAATTGCATAGAGAAAGTTCATTTTTTAATCAAAAGGAGGGTCGCCCCGTCTGATTTTCCATTAGCAGAAAACACATGGTCTTTCAAGCCCCTGATACAAACTACAGCTAGAAACTAAAGTAATCAACTAGCAGCACAAATCATACATGGTAGCAAGCCCAGCCAGACTTAACATGAAGGTCCAAAAAATAAAACTACGACAGAGATGCGCAGGCGACACCATAGTACCCTGTGACTCCACACTTGCGATGAACTATACAATTCACCTGCTACATGCTCTAGCGTGCACATATAGACCATCAGCACCTCTTTGTTTACCACCTTCATCTGCAATATAGACCATCCCATGATCCACAAGCAAATTAGCTAAACAAGAATCATAAGACCACTATACCATTTATTTTGTAATCTCACATTATTCCTGCATTGCCAAAGAGTCAAGAACAGAACTGATGCCCTTCCCGCATCTCCTACGCAAACACTCATAGGTAGTTCTACCATCTTAACTCCATGATTTAAAATATTAATAAAACCCCCTTAATGATTCCATTTGCATTACCATCGTTCGTGATTATAGCCAGGGAAACAACAGCCAATAAAGCAACCACCTGTGAAAGACCTATTTTGAGTCCTGAATAGGGCTGAATCCTAGCATTTACTCTAACTGCAACATGTCCTCCTCTCATAGTCATCATCACCCAAGACATAATGAAGAAGTAACCCCATAGATGCATAACTACTATCAAAATAATTTTCGCACTATACCTAGTGTAAAGGACACTCTTGCGTTGTCGTGCTACATTTGTGGCTCCTTGGTCAGCATGTTCATAACCACCTCGATCTGAAGATCTTCACGGGTGGTGGTCTTGAAACCGAAAAGAACAGCTTTATGAACCTTAAGCTCTTCACTGTCAACAAAATCACTCCATCCCTTGCCGAAGATGATGCGGCCATCATCACACTTGTGGTACTTGACCGGCATCAAACTATCCTTGCACAGCCGAATGCCAGAAAGCCCATCTCCTGGTATCTCCCCATCTCCTGGGGTCTTCAGGGCGTCGACAACTTTCACCGGTAATCTCTGTATGCACCATCATAGGAAGAAAAATTATCAAATATGTGAAGGAGCAGTAAACAAAAGGATCTTCAGCTACATCTACATATATTACATAAGGATCTTCAGTTATCGGAAACAAAAGGATATGCAAAACACACATCAGTGTATTCACTGGTTTCAGCTACAATAGCATATCATTAAACTTTCTCTCCATGAAAAAACAAAGAAAATTGCATACAAAACAGAAAATACTAGTACACCAAAAACATACCATCGTATTTCCTCCTATGTTCGACTTGGTGAAGCGGTGGACAAAAAATGCACCTATATAACCTTTCTTCATCGCCAAAATGTCATGTAGGTTACGCTCCTCTTGCTTCATAAGATTAATTCCCTTCATTATGACAGCTAATTCTAGAGGATCTTTACACTCTTCGTTTTGATCGCATGTCCTTGGCAGGTTGCAGCAGTACACCATAGGAATGTCTTCAGTCAAATCGAAGGAGACAAGGTCGCCTTCTCGCAGGTCGAAGTCTTCAACAAACCTGCACCAGTTTTCACCACAGATGATCGCCGTTGAATTCTCTTTGTACACGCCAAAATCATACATGCGGCTCCCTCTCGCTTGAAAAAGTTGTCGGTGTCAAAACCGGTGGATCTCGGGTAGGGGGTCCCGAACTGTGCGTCTAGGCCGGATGGTAACAGGAGGCCAGGGACAAGAAGTTTTACCCAGGTTCGGGCCCTCTTGATGGAGGTAAAACCCTACGTCCTGCTTGATTAATATTGAAGATATGGGTGTTACAAGAGTAGATCTACCACGAGATCAGAGAGGCTAAACCCTAGAAGCTAGCCTATGGTATGATTGTATGCTGTGATTGTTGTCCTACGGACTAAAACCCTTCGGTTTATATAGACACCGGAGAGGGTTAGGGTTACACAAGGTCGGTTACAAAGGAGGAGATATCGATATACGTATTGCCTAGCTTGCCCTCCACGCCAAGTAGAGTCCCATCTGGACACGAGACGAAGTCTTCAATCTTGTATCTTCATAGTCTAACAGTCCGGCCAATGGAGATAGTCCGGCTGTCCGGAGACCCCCTAATCCAGGACTCCCTCAGTAGCCCCTGAACCAGGCTTCAATGACGATGAGTCCGGCACACAGTTCTCTTCGGCATTGTAAGGTGGGTTCCTTCTCCGAATACATCACAGAAGAATTTGAATACGAGGATAGTGTCCGACCCTGCAAAATAAGTTCCACATTCCACCGCAGAAAGAATAATCTTTTCACAGATCTAATTTGCTGCCTTGTTTGACAGCATGACGTCATGTCATGGCCCGGTGATTATTTGAACTGTTTCTTTTAACCAGCCCCGCACATAACGCGAGGCAGTTTTTTGACACGTCTTGTCAAAGCAGAGATCGTGTCCCCTTATTACGGGATTTTCATCAATACGGGCGTGGGTAACCCAACCGCGCCATCTATTGCGGCGCTTGGGGGATAAGCGAGTTTTACCAGGCAATTGGGGACACTTAATTTTGTCCGCCCATATAAAGGGATAAGGATTCACCTTTCAATCCATGCCTTCTTCCTCCCCTGCTCATCCGTTCCCGTACACTCGGGCTCTAGCGCCCAAGCTCTCACTTCCATCTCAACCTTCTCCAACCATGTCCGGAGCGGGAGGCAAGTGGATGGTCTCCTCCGTCACGGAGGGAGACGTCAAGAAGCTGAGGAGAGCTGGATACCTGCCCGACGACATCGCGCACCGGCTCCCAGATGAGGGACAGCTCATCCCCACCCCCGAGCCCCATGAGAGGGTGGTATTCCTCACCCATTTCCTCCGCGGACTAGGATTCCCTCTCCATCCCTTTGTCCGGGAGCTCATGTTTTATTACGGCCTGGATTTCCACGATCTGGCCCCGAACTTCATCCTCAACATCTCGACGTTTATCGTTGTGTGCGACGCCTTCCTCCGCATCAATCCCCACTTCAGCTTATGGCTGAAGACCTTCAATGTCAAGCCGAAGGTAGTGAGTGGCCGCTAGGCGGAGTGCGGAGGCGCCATGGTGGGCAAGCTGCCCAACATCACATGGCTCGAGGGCAGCTTCGTGGATACCATAAAGCGGTGGCAATCGGGGTGGTTCTATATCACCGAGCCGTGCGACCCCGCATGGGTAGCGGCCCCCGAGTTCCGATCTGGCATCCCCATGCAGCTCACCTCCTGGAAAGAGAAGGGCCTCTCCTGGGGTAATTCAAAAGAGCTGACTGGACTCCAGTCATGTATTCAGAACATGGTGGACAAGAAGCTAAAGCTCGTCAACATAGTCCAGGTTATGCTCGTCCGCCGGATACTCCCATGCCAACAACGGGAGTTTACCTTGTGGGAGTTCAATCCGGCGCAGCACCGAACTCTAAACAGGCTCTTCAATACGACTCATGAAGATGCCTGGAGGGTGCTGTTCAAGAGCGCCGAGGTCCCTCCCCCCATTAGTGAGGATCGTGGATTCAGTGCGAAGCGCCACGCCAGTGCGGTAAGTTGTTTTACTTTTTACAGGATATTTGTTTTCTATATAGATTGGCTCTATGCGGGATCTAAACTCCCGTGCCGTTAACAGGACTGGCAGAAGATGGCCGGACAGATCGACTGTCTAGCTCCCTTGCCCAAAGGCTCCGCAGACGCTCTTCTGACGAAGATGATGACTCCGGCCCCTTATAAGGTGCCGGAGAAGACCAAGAAGGCCAAGGGAGCTCGAAAGAGTTCCCGGCGCCAGGCGTCGTCGGACTCACCGTTCGATGACTCTGCGGCGCACTCTTCCCCTGAAGAGGAGGAAGAGGAAGAAGAGGCTCCCCCACCGACTGGGGGAGACAAGAAAAGGAAGGCCACCCCAACTAGGGAGGCCGGAGGGTCCAAGAAGGGAAGGACGCTCCTTCCGGACAGCTCCACCGCCCCCGACGAAAGTGAAGACGAGTGGTTGCCCAGAGCCAAGCCCAAGGGGAGATCGTAAGTATTCGGATACCAAAGTAAGCCATAGGATTCCTTTGTCATTGCTTTCCCTAACGCCAAACTCAATTGTGCAGGCCGCGCCGACACAATGTCGAGGTATCCTCGGACGGCTCCCTGGGCTCGTCGGACATGGATAGTGATCCAGTCCCGACCGCCACCTCCCCTCACCCAGCCGACGATGCCGAGGTGCTGTCACAAGAGGCACCGGATCGAGGGGGGACAGTCCCGGAGGCACCTCAAGGAGACCTTCCGGACTCCAGGAGCCGAGGGGACGGGGTCCCCAAGAGCTCCGAGTTTGGCCCTCAGCCGAACACCGCGCCGGACCCTCCAACGGTTCCGAGCTCGGGCAGGTGGTCCCCTTCTAAGGGGCTGAAACGCCTGTGCCGGTGACCTCTGTCCATCCAGAGGCGCCGGACACTATGTTGGAAGCGCTTCGCAGTGCTTCCATCGAGGAGGAGCACCGCACTATCATGAGTGCGGTGATCCAGAAGGTTCAATCCTCCAAGAGCGGATTGACTGAAGCCTGTACTAGCCTTCTAACAGGCTTCGAGGTAAGTGTTTTAAAATGTAGTAGAAATATTACCGCATAGACAATAGCCCCTGATGCTTTGTTTGGTGTTCACAAAGAAAAGCCGAACAGAGGATCAAATAATATCGCAGGAGTCTAATATAAGTATGTCAACATGCATACGCAGGCTTCGCTGCTGGCGTCCGCCGCACTGACTGCGGAGGTCGCCGTACTGAAGGAGACCCTCGAGGGGTCCCGGAAAGAGCTCGGCCTTGCTAAGAGGCAGCTCGATGAGAACAAGGGTAAGTAATACCCCGTCTATAGATGAGAAAAAGGACGCGATTGCTAAATGACAGGATCATTGTATGTTGCCAGGGGCCACGACCGATGTGGAGACCCTAAAGCAAGCGCTGTCCCAGGCCGAAGAGAAGGCGGCCCAGGAGCGCACCGAGCGAGAGAGGCACGAGGCTCGGGTGGGCGAGGTGCAGCAAGAGCTCCAGGCTCTCGTGACGAAGCACGAGGCGTTGGAGCTTGACTTGAAGACGCGAGAGTCTGAGCTTGCCGCGGCCCGTGAGAGCGAGAAGAGTGCCAAGGCCGAGGCCCAAAAGGCCCTTCAGGAGATCGACGCGATGAAGAAGATAGCGGCGGGTAAGGCTTTCTATATGCAAAGCAAGCGATGCCGCACAATTCCTCTGGGCCGGGGACGGAAGCTCGACGGAGAAGCTGTTCTGGGCTCAGTATGCTAAGGCCGAACATCCGGTGCCATTGAGCGACCAGCTGAAGAAGATGGCCGAGCTACATAAGGCGGCCGATCAGGCCATGAAGGGATTCATAGTCCGGTTGTGGCCTGGCGATGCCCTTCCGAACAGCTTCTTCGGCCTGGTGAGGCGGCTTGTGGATGCCTGCCCACGGCTGGAGGTCGTCAAGCGATCCATCTGCATTGAAGGTGCACGCCGGGCCTTCGCCCGTGTACAAATGCAGTGGGTCAAGCTAGACGCCGTGAAGCTGATCAAGGAGGGGCCGCCAGAGGGCAAGGAGCACCGCCACCCCGAGATGTACTACGAGGGTGTTCTGCCGGGCGCCCGTCTTATCGCGGATGAGTGTTCACAAAATGCAATATTTGAATGAGACTTGCTCGTTTTGTCCTGTATGTATGAAAACTTGGATCATATTCGCTATGCAACGCTTGTTATGAATTTAAAATATTAGCTTCTATTTGGCTGTTTATCCAATCTGAGAGATGGCTAGTCCTCGGCTTCTTCCCCCATGCTACGAGTGTTGGGGTGTTCGGGATAAACCTGAGCACTCTTGTTCCCATGTTTGGGTCCTTCGAGGGAGGTGCTCAGCACAACGAACAAGGCAACCGAACTAATAATGCTTTATCACTCTCACTTAGCCATAGAATTCTATAATTTTAAATTTCGGCGAAGCCCCTGGTTTCGGAAGGCCGAATTCGGGGCGCGATACACGCCTGTAAGCCGGACAGAGCCGGCCCCTCGCCCTAAGCGGCATAAGTCTTTAAGGACTCGAAAAACCTCGCCGAACACCGACCAGTCTCTCGCCTTATCATGACAGTCAGTTTTAGCTTTATCTACTGAGGTGCTCAGCCCGGCAGAACTGGGGCACAATCGCAGTAGTTCTCCTAGCGCTACCTTAGCCGATAGAGCGGAACGTAAGGTACCAAAACATAGGAGCCGGGCAAACCCAACATTTGACCAAAGACATGATTCGGAGCTGATGCATATAATGCTATAAGTTCGGGGTGCCGCACTTGTGAAAGTGTTTGGACTTTTCACACCATATAGTGGGTACGTAAGCCCCTGGTGCATTAGCCGTACCAGAGTGTACGGTTGCTAGGCGTCATTAATGAACACATAGATATGTATATATATAACAAAAATGCGATAATAGTCGTAATGTCATGCATTGTATATTAAAAAATTGCATTAAAGCAGATTGATACAGATGGTGTAATAAGCAAAAGAGTAGGACTATGTCCCTTCCAAGGGCGAGCTGAGGAATTATATGAAATCTGTAATCCACCTGGGAATTCCGTAGTTGTCGGCCTCCTTGGTTGCTGTATCATGTGTTCGGCAATAGTGCTGCTGGACAGTGTTTCCAGAGATTAAAGTCCTGAAAGAAAAAGAAAAATAACCAAACGGGAAGCCCCTAGTGCGGTTTAGGCAGCGTTTTGGGGCGTGCCGCAGTTGTGCCCCCCTCCCTACCTGTGCCCATGGTATTTTTAATGCGTAATTATGTACGCGCGGCACGAATAACGCCGTTGGGCTGGGATTGGGGTGGCCGCCGTATTTCTACGCGAGCTCAGATCATGCCAGGCAGTCTGTCTGCCGATTGCCCCGAGCGCGCTTGAAGGTGTTCGGGCTTTGAAACGCCGAACTGGTAGATTGCCTTCAGAGGCTGCTTTGCGCTTCTACTGCAAGGGCCGCGGTGTGCTCCTCTATTCGGAGAGAGCGCTATGTGTTTCCATTGACTGTGATAACTCCGCAAGGTCCTGGCATCTTGTGCTTGAGGTATGCATAATGTGGTACCGCGTTGCATTTAGCGAATGCGGTTCGTCCGAGCAGCGCGTGATAACCACTGCGGAACGGGACTATATCGAAGATTAACTCTTCGCTTCGAAAGTTATCCGGGGATCCGAAGACCACTTCCAGTGTGATTGAGCCTGTGCAGTGGGCCTCTACGCCTGGAATGACGCCTTTAAAGGTCGTTTTTGTGGGTTAGATCCTTGAGTGGTCTATACCCATTTTGCGCACTGTGTCCTGATAAAGCAGGTTCAGGCTGCCGCCGCCATCCATAAGGACTCGAGTGAGGTGAAATCCGTCGATGATTGGGTCTAAGACCAGTGCGGCGAATCCGCCATGGCGGATACTAGTGGGGTGGTCCTTGCGATCGAAGGTGATCGGACTGGAGGACCAAGGGTTGAACTTTGGGGCGACTGGCTCCAACGCATATACGTCCCTGAGCGCACGCTTCCGCTCCCTCTTGGGGATGTGGGTTGCGTATATCATGTTCACCATCTGCACTTGCGGGGGAAACCTCTTCTGTCCTCCAGTGTGCGGCTGCCGAGGTTCTTCCTTGTCATTGCTATGCTGCCCCTTGTCCTTGTTTTCAGCAATTAACTTGCCGGCCTGCTTGAACACCCAACAATCCCTGTTGGTGTGATTGGCTGGCTTGTCTAGGGTGCCGTGTATTTGACACGAGCGATCGAGTATACGGTCCAAGCTGGACGGACCCGGCGTACTTTGTTTGAACGGCTTTTTCCGCTGACCGGGTTTAGAGCCTTTGAATCCGGCATTGACTGCCGTATCCTCAGTACTTTTGCTGTTAATGCGGCGCTTATGCTTGTTGCGACGTGACCTGCTATTGCCGTCCTTGGTATCGAAGGTACCATGGTTCTTTGATATGTTGTTACTGCGAGCCAACCAGCTGTTTTCTCCCGCACAAAAGCGGGTCATGAGCGTCATGAGAGCTTCCATAGATTTCGGCTTTTCCTGACCAAGGTGCTGGGCTAGCCACTCGTCTCGGATGTTGTGCTTGAAAGACGCTAAGGCCTCCGCAACCGGACAGTCGACGATTTGATTTTTCTTTGTAAAGAACCGAGTCCAGAATTGCCTGGCCTACTCTTCTGGCTGCTGAATTATGTGGCTCAAGTCATCGGCGTCCGGTGGTCGCACATAAGTGCCCTGAAAGTTGTCGAGGAATGCGGCCTCCAGATCTTCCCAACAGCTAATGGAGTCTGCTGGCAAGCTATTAAGCCAATGCCGTGCTGGTCCTTTGAGTTTTAGTGGGAGGTACTTGATGGCATGTAAGTCATCACCGCGGGCCATGTGGATGTGGAGGAAGAAGTCCTCAATCCATACTGCGGGAACTGTTGTGCCGTCGTATGATTCAATGTTTACAGGTTTGAAACCTTCTAGGAATTGATCATCCATTACTTCGTCTGTGAAGCATAAGGGGTGTGCGGCGCCTCTGTATTGGGCTATATCGCGACGCAGCTCATATGGGTCCTGCCCGCTGTGTTCGGCCAGACCGGATTTGCTTTTACTGTATCCGGCGTGACATTTACCGTCTCGTAGAGTGGTGGGCCCTCATGATCCGTAGATCGATCTTGAATGCTTTTCTTTGTCCTCCAATATGTCTCGCAGGTCTGGCGTATCTCCCCATGCCTTTTTATTTGGATGGTGTTGGGGTGGAGGCTAAGCTTTTGGCTGGAATGCCTCTCTATCGCGGCCATGAGGTGGCCAATCAGCCGTATCATATGCTTCTTCCTCCAGTCGGGGTAGTAACCTGCGCCTTGGGTAACTCTTTGAGGGACGCTCGAGTTTATATTCCTCGGCCGCGAGGACTTCAGTCCATTTGTCAGCTAGCAGATCTTGATCAGCTTGAAGCTGCTGCTGTTTTTTCTTCAGGCTATTTGCCATGGCCATAAGGCTGCGCTTGAAGCGCTCTTGTTCGACGGGATCCTCTGGTACGGCGAATTCATCGTCGCCGAGGCTTGCCTCGTCTTCGGAGGGGGGCATGTAATTGTCATCTTCCTCCTCTCCGCCAGCCGCCCTCTCAGGAGAGCTGGCTCCTTGATCCTCCTGCTCTAAATCTTGCTGGAGGGGATTGTTGTTGTCTTTGGCGCTATCAGGAGTGTTATTATTGAAGGAAATATGCCCTAGAGGCAATAATAAAGTTATTATTTATTTCCTTATATCATGATAAATGTTTATTATTCATGCTAGAATTGTATTAACCGGAAACATAATACATGTGTGAATACATAGACAAACTTAGTGTCACTAGTATGCCTCTACTTGACTAGCTCGTTAATCAAAGATGGTTATGTTTCCTAACCATGGACAAAGTGTTGTTATTTGATTAACGAGGTCACATCATTAGTTGAATGATCTGATTGACATGACCCATTCCATTAGCTTAGCACCCGATCGTTTAGTATGTTGCTATTGCTTTCTTCATGACTTATACATGTTCCTATAACTATGAGATTATGCAACTCCCGTTTACTGGAGGAACACTTTGGGTGCTACCAAACGTCACAACGTAACTGGGTGATTATAGAGGAGCATTACAGGTGTCTCCAAAGGTACATGTTGGGTTGGCGTATTTCGAGATTAGGATTTTTCACTCCGATTGTCGGAGAGGTATCTCTGGGCCCTCTCGGTAATGCACATCACTTAAGCCTTGCAAGCATTGCAACTAAATGAGTTAGTTGCGGGATGATGTACTACAGAACGAGTAAAGAGACTTGCCGGTAACGAGATTGAACTAGGTATAGGAATACCGACGATCGAATCTCGGGCAAGTAACATACCAATGACAAAGGGAACAACGTATGTTGTTATGCGGTCTGACCGATAAAGATCTTCGTAGAATATGTAGGAGCCAATATGGGCATCCTGGTCCCGCTATTGGTTATTGACCGGAGACGTGTCTCGGTCATGTCTACATTGTTCTCGAACCCGTAGGGTCCGCACGCTTAAGGTTACGATGACAGTTATATTATGAGTTTATGCATTTTGATGTACCGAAGGTTGTTCGGAGTCCCGGATGTGATCACGGACATGACGAGGAGTCTCGAAATGGTCGAGACATAAAGATTGATATATTGGAAGCCTATGTTTGGATATCGGAAGTGTTCCGGGTGAAATCGGGATTTTACCGGAGTACTGGGAGGTTATCGGAACCCCCCAGGAGCTATATGGGCCTTAGTGGGCTTTAGTGGAAAGGAGAAAGGGGCAGCCCAAGGTGGCTGTGCGCCTCCCCCCTTCCCCTAGTCCTATTAGGACTAGGAGAGGTGGCCGACCCCCTCCCTCTCTTTCCCCCCTCCGCGAATCCTATTCCAACTAGGATTGGGGGGGATCCTACTCCCAGAGGGAGTAGGACTCTCCTGGCGCGCCACACCTTGGCCGGCCAGCCTCCCCCTGTCTAGTCCTTTATATACTGAGGCAGAGGCACCCTAGAACACACAAGTTGATCCACGTGATCTATTCCTTAGCCGTGTGCGGTGCCCCAGCCACCATATTCCTCGATAATACTGTAGCGGAGTTTAGGCGAAGCCCTGCTGCTGTAGTGCATCAAGATCGTCACCACGCCGTCGTGCTGACGGAACTCTTCCCCGACACTTTGCTGGATCGGAGTCCGGGGATCGTCATCGAGCTGAACGTGTGCTCGAACTCGGAGGTGCCGTAGTTTCGGTGCTTGATCGGTTGGATCGTGAAGACGTACGACTACTTCCTCTACGTTGCGTCAACGCTTCCGCAGTCGGTCTGCATGGGTACGTAGACAACACTCTCCCCTCTCGTTGCTATGCATCACATGATCTTGCGTGTGCGTAGGAAATTTTTTGAAATTACTACAAAACCCAACACCTACCCTCGGTACATAGCTTCATTAGATAGGCCCTTCGCAGAGGGAAGCAGGGATTTGTAGAGGTGCCAGAGCTCGGTTTTGAAAAAGAGATGAATAATATTTTGAGCGGTATACTTTCATTGTCAACATAACAACCAAGAGATGGCGATATCCTCCATGCTACACACATTATAGGCGGTTCCCAAACAGAATGATAACGTTTATACTCCCCCTTCCACCAACAAGCATCAATCCACGGCTTGCTCGAAACAACGAGTGCCTCCAACTAACAAGAGTCCCAGGGGGAGTTTTGTTTGCAATTATTTTGATTTAGTTTGCATAAAGCATGGGACTGGGCATCCCGGTGACCAGCCACTTTCTAATGAGTGAGGAGCGGAGTCCACTCCTCTTGAGAATAACCCGCCTAACATGGAAGATACGGACAACTCTAGTTGATACATGAGCTATTCGAGCATATGAAACAGGATATTTATTTTAAGGTTTAAAGTTTGGCACATACAAATTTACATGGAACGGCAGGTAGATACCGTATATAGGTAGGTATAGTGGCTCATGTGGAATAACTTTGGGGTTTAAGGGATTGGATGCACAAGCAGTATTCCCGCTTAGTACAGGTGAAGGCTAGCAAAAGATTGGGAAGCGACCAACTAGAGAGCGAGAACAGTCATGAACATGCATTAAAATTAATCAACACTGAATGCAAGCATGAGTAGGATATCATCCACCATGAACATAAATATCGTGAAGGCTATGTTGATTTTGTTTCAACTACATGCGAGAACATCCGCCAAGTCAAATCACTTAAATCATTCAGAGGAGGATACCACCCTGTCATACCACATCACAACCGTTTTAATAGCATGTTTGCACGCAAGGTAAACCATTATAAGCTCCCAGCTAATCAAGCATGGCACAAGAACTATGATCTCTAGTTGTCATTGCAAACATGTTTATTCATAATAGGCCGAATAAAGAACGATGAACTAATCATATTTACAAAAACAAAAGAGGTCGAGTTCATACCAGCTTTTCTCATCTCAGTTAGTCCATCATATATCGTCATAATTGCCTTTCAATTGCACGACCGAACGATGTGAATAATAATAATTGTGCATGTGCATTGGACTAAGCTGGAATCTGCAAGCATTCAATAAACAGGAGAAGACAAGAAAATATGGGCTCTTTTGTCAGATCAACAATTATGCATATAAGAGCCACTCCAACAATTTAATTATGGTCTTCTCCGATTGACCCCCAAAGAAAAGAAAAGAAATAAAACTATTTACACGGGAGAGCTCCCAACAAGTAAAAGAAGAACATGAAATCTTTTTGGATTTTCTTTTTAATTACTGTTACAAGCATGGAAAGTAAACTAATTAAAAGCTATAACTAATTTTTTTGGATTTTCTTAAGGTTTATTAAACACACAAGAAGAAAGCATAAAAATGAAATAAAGTAGCATGGATTATACAATGAAAAAGTATGAGCACCGACATCTAGCAAGGAGTGTGTGAACATAAACGTAATGTCGGTGAGAAATACGTACTCCTCCAAGCTTAGGCTTTTGGACTAAGTTGGTCTATGGCTACGGCTGGCCTGACGGATATCCATCTTATATTTACTAATCGAAGGCACCAACGAAGGCTCCACGTTAATCCTTGGAAACTAAGAAAATTATCCGTCCGATCAAAGTATTAATTGTTTACAGCCGTCAGATGAGGTTTTCGGAGTCCTAGCAGAATGTCCCACGTCCTCTATGAAGAATGACTCCACAAATCGCTAAAAAAGAATTACTCCCGAGAAACCACCATCCTCACGGGAAGAAAACGAAAATATATCGCTCTTGGAGACTCCTTGCCTCCGCCGCCATGGACGCATCCTGCACACCTGTAGCCCTAGCCCCGTTCCTCCTACTCAGGTGCTCCTCCTCCTGTCCTTTCCCTAATCTTCAAGCGGCAATCAACTTCCACGATCCAGCCAGTCTCTCACTGATTCCTGCCTCTGCGATCTTTGAATCACCACTACCCAACCCGCTGCAATCTTCTTGGCAGAGGAGGAGGTCGTTCCAACCTCTGCTTCTGTGCTTAACCAAATTGAATCCAAATCGGAGGCACCAACGAAGGCTCCACGTTAATCCTTGGAAACTAAGAAAATTATCCGTCCGATCAAAGTATTAATTGTTTACAGCCGTCAGATGAGGTTTTCGGAGTCCTAGCAGAATGTCCCACGTCCTCTATGAAGAATTACTCCACAAATCGCTAAAAAAGAATTACTCCCGAGAAACCACCATCCTCACGGGAAGAAAACGAAAATATATCGCTCTTGGAGACTCCTTGCCTCCGCCGCCATGGACGCATCCTACACACCTGTAGCCCTAGCCCCGTTCCTCCTACTCAGGTGCTCCTCCTCCTGTCCTTTCCCTAATCTTCAAGCGGCACTCTATGAGGAAAAACTAATGCTCTCGCAACTCACGATCAGAGGAGACGATGGTTTTGCGTCGCGTTCAACTGTGCGACTTTTCTCATTTTTTTCTCTATTTATTGAGTACAGAAGGGAAACGGAGTGGCCGGTAGTTTCCTACCTCTACGCCACGACCCTGACAACTCGTGCCATCCCACGAGTTCGCGTCGTGCTAAACCACCCGAGCTAAACGCATGGGCTAATGTGACGTGGTCACATCGTGCTACAGGCCCATGCAGCCTACATGCAAGGCACGCACAAGTCGCGGGTTCTCGCCAAACAAACTGGGCTGAAAAACTAACTAGCTAACGTTTATTCTTAGCGACTAGATTAGTTAACAGATCACCCCCCTAATCTTGTCGCCTCCTGATTATTTCAGACATGCCGATCTTCCCCCTCAGCTCCAGGAACCGAATCCGTCCGAGTGCCTTCGTGAGAATGTCGGCGAGCTGGTTGGCGGTGTTGACGTAGTTGATGCTGATGCGCCCATCCTCCACGCACTCACGGATGAAGTGATAGCGCAAGTCAATGTGCTTGCTACGATCGTGGAAGACGGGATTCTTTGACAAGGAGATGGCCGACTTGTTGTCAACCAGTAGCTTCGGCTGTTTGATCTTCACATTGAGCATCTCTCCAACCAGCCGAGCTAGCCAAATGCCCTGGCAGGCAGCAGTAGTGGCGGCCATGTACTCGGCCTCGCATGAGGAGATCGCCACCACACGCTGCTTCTGGGACTGCCAGCTTACGGGGCTGCCGCCGAGGAAGAAGAGCACTCCCGTCGTGCTTCTCCTGTTGTCGATGTCGCCGGCGTGATCCGCGTCGCTGTACCCCAACAGCTCTGGCGTGCCCTTCCCGCGGACGTAGGCACACCTGTAGTCGATCGTACCGGGAGGGTTAGCGGAACCCCCCGGGAGCCATATGGGCCTACATGGGCCTTAGTGGAAAGGAGAAAAGGGCAGCCCAAGGGGGCTGCGCACCTCCCCCCTCCCCTAGTCCTATTAGAACTAGGAGAGGTGGCCGGCCACCCTTCTCCCTCTTTCCCCCTCGGGTAAATCCTAATTGGAATAGGATTGGAGGGGAGTCCTACTCCCGGAAGGAGTAGGACTCCTCCTGCGCCTCCCTCCTTGGCCGGCCAGCCTCCCCCCTCTACTCCTTTATATACGGAGGTAGGGGACACCTCTAGACACACAAGTTGATCCACGTGATCTATTCCTTAGCCGTGTGCGGTGCCCCCTGCCACCATATACCTCGATAATACTGTAAGCGGAGTTTAGGCGAAGCCCTGCTGCTGTAGTACATCAAGATCGTCACCACGCTGTCGTGCTGACAGAAATCTTCCCCGACACTTTGCTGGATCGGAGTCCGGGGATCGTCATCGAGCTGAACGTGTGCTCGAACTCGAAGGTGCCGTAGTTTCGGTACTTGATCGGTTGGATCGTGAAGACGTACGACTACTTCCTCTACGTTGCGTCAAACGCTTCCGCAGTCGGTCTGCGTGGGTACGTAGACAACACTCTCCCCTCTCGTTGCTATGCATCACATGATCTTGCGTGTGCGTAGGAATTTTTTTGAAATTACTACGAAACCCATCAGTGGCATCCGAGCCTAGGTTATTTATGTTGATGTTATATGCACGAGTAGAACACAAGTGAGTTGTGGGCGATATAAGTCATACTGCCTACCAGCATGTCATACTTTGGTTCGGCGGCATTGTTGGACGAGATGACCCGGACCAACATTACGCGTACGCTTACGCGAGACCGGTTCCCCCGACGTGCTTTGCACATAGGTGGCTTGCGGGCGACAGTCTCTCCAACTTTAGTTGAACCAAGTGTGGCTACGTCCGGTCCTTGCGAAGGTTAAAACGGAGTCTATTTGACAAACTATCGTTGTGATTTTGATACGTAGGTGAGATTGGTTCTTCCTTAAGCCCGTAGCAGCCACGTAAAACTTGCAACAACAAAGTAGAGGACGTCTAACTTGTTTTTGCAGGGCATGTTGTGATGTGATATGGTCAAGATATGATGCTGAATTTTATTGTATGAGATGATCATGTTTTGTAAACGAGTTATCGGCAACAGGCAGGAGCCTTATGGTTGTCGCTTTATTGTATGCAATGAAATCGCGATGTAATGCTTTACTTTATCACTAAGCGGTAGCGATAG
Organism: Triticum urartu; assembly: GCF_003073215.2. Lineage (NCBI taxonomy): Eukaryota > Viridiplantae > Streptophyta > Magnoliopsida > Poales > Poaceae > Triticum > Triticum urartu. The sequence goes on from NC_053024.1 coordinate 739,992,973, forward strand.
TCGTAGAAGCACAAACTTGGCGAGACAACAACGATGCTACGATGGAGATCAAGGTGTCACGCCGGTGACGATGGTGATCACAACGGTGCTTCGGAGATGGAGATCACAAGCACAAGATGATGATGGCCATATCATATCACTTATATCGATTGCATGTGATGTTTATCCCTTTTATGCATCTTATCTTGCTTTGATTGACGGTAGCATTATAAGATGATCTCTCACTAAATTATCAAGAAGTGTTCTCCCTGAGTATGCACCGTTGCGAAAGTTCTTCGTGCTGAGACACCACGTGATGATCGGGTGTGATAGGTTCTACGTTCAAATACAACGGGTGCAAAACAGTTGCACACGCGGAATACTCAGGTTATACTTGACGAGCCAAGCATATACAGATATGGCCTCGGAACACGGAGACCAAAAGGTCGAGCGTGAATCATATAGTAGATATGATCAACATAATGATGTTCACCGATGAAACTACTCCATCTCACGTGATGATCGGACATGGTTTAGTTGATTTGGATCACGTGATCACTTAGAGGATTAGAGGGATGTCTATCAAAGTGGGAGTTCTTAAGTAATATGATTAATTGAACTTAAATTTATCATGAACTTAGTACCTGATAGTATCTTGCTTGGTAGATGGCTCGTGCTGTTGTTCCGTTGAATTTTAATGCGTTCCTTGAGAAAGCAAAGTTGAAAGATGATGGTAGCAATTACACGGACTGGGTCCGTAACTTGAGGATTATCCTCATTGCTGCACAGAAGAATTACGTACTGGAAGCACCGCTGGGTGCCAGGCCTGCTGCAGGAGCAACGCCGGATGTTATGAACGTCTGGCAGAGCAAAGCTGATGACTACTCGATAGTTCAGTGTGCCATGCTTTACGGCTTAGAATCGGGACTTCAACGACGTTTTGAACGTCATGGAGCATATGAGATGTTCCAGGAGTTGAAGTTGATATTTCAAGCAAATGCCCGGATTGAGAGATATGAAGTCTCCAATAAGTTCTATAGCTGCAAGATGGAGGAGAACAGTTCTGTCAGTGAGCATATACTCAAAATGTCTGGGTATAATAATCACTTGATTCAATTGGGAGTTAATCTTCCAGATGATTGCGTCATTGACAGAATTCTCCGATCACTGCCACCAAGCTACAAGAGCTTCGTGATGAACTATAATATGCAAGGGATGAACAAGACTATTCCCGAGCTCTTCGCGATGCTGAAAGCTGCGGAGGTAGAAATCAAGAAGGAGCATCAAGTGTTGATGGTCAACAAGACCACTAGTTTCAAGAAAAAGGGCAAAGGAAAGAAGAAGGGGAACTTCAAGAAGAACAGCAAGCCAGTTGCTGCTCAAGAGAAGAAACCCAAGTCTGGACCTAAGCCTGAAACTGAGTGCTTCTACTGCAAGCAGACTGGTCACTGGAAGCGAAACTGCCCCAAGTATTTGGCGGATAAGAAGGATGGCAAGGTGAACAAAGGTATATGTGATATACATGTTATTGATGTGTACCTTACTAATGCTCGCAGTAGCACCTAGGTATTTGATACTGGTTCTGTTGCTAATATTTGCAACTCGAAACAGGGGCTACGGATTAAGCGAAGATTGGCTAAGGACGAGGTGACGTTGCGCGTGGGAAACGGTTCCAAAGTCGATGTGATCGGGGTCGGCACGCTACCTCTACATCTACCTTCGGGATTAATATTAGACCTAAATAATTGTTATTTGGTGCCAGCGTTGAGCATGAACATTATATCTGGATCTTGTTTAATGCGAGACGGTTATTCATTTAAATCAGAGAATAATGGTTGTTCTATTTATATGAGTAATATCTTTTATGGTCATGCACCCTTGAAGAGTGGTCTATTCTTATTTGAATCTCGATAGTAGTAATACACATATTCATAATGTTGAAGCCAAAAGATGCAGAGTTGATAATGATAGTGCAACTTATTTGTGGCACTGCCATTTAGGTCATATCGGTGTAAAGCGCATGAAGAAACTCCATACTGATGGACTTTTGGAACCACTTGATTATGAATCACTTGGTACTTGCGAACCGTGCCTCATGGGCAAGATGACCAAAACACCGTTCTCCGGTACTATGGAGAGAGCAACAGATTTGTTGGAAATCATACATACAGATGTATGTGGTCCGATGAATATTGAGGCTCGTGGCGGATATCGTTATTTTCTCACCTTCACAGATGATTTAAGCAGATATGGGTATATCTACTTAATGAAACATAAGTCTGAAACATTTGAAAAGTTCAAGGAATTTCAGAGTGAAGTTGAAAATCATCGTAACAAGAAAATAAAGTTTCTACGATCTGATCGTGGAGGAGAATATTTGAGTGACGAGTTTGGTGTACATTTGAAAAATTGTGGAATAGTTTCGCAACTCACGCCACCCGGAACACCTCAGCATAATGGTGTGTCCGAACGTCGTAATCGTACTTTACTGGATATGGTGCGATCTATGATGTCTCTTACTGATTTACCGCTATCGTTTTGGGGATACGCTCTAGAGACGGCCGCATTCACGTTAAATAGGGCACCATCAAAATCCGTTGAGACGACACCTTATGAACTGTGGTTTGGCAAGAAACCAAAGTTGTCGTTTCTAAAAGTTTGGGGCTGCAATGCTTATGTGAAAAAGCTTCAACCTGATAAGCTCGAACCCAAATCGGAGAAATGTGTCTTCATAGGATATCTAAAGGAAACTATTGGATACACCTTCTATCACAGATCCGAAGGCAGGACTTTTGTTGCTAAATTCGGAAACTTTCTAGAGAAGGTGTTTCTCTCGAAAGAAGTGAGTGGGAGGAAAGTAGAACTTGATGAGGTAACTGTACCTGCTCCCTTATTGGAAAGTAGTACATCACAGAAAACTGTTCCTGTGACACCTACACCAGTTAGTGAGGAAGTTAATGATAATGATCATGAAACTTCAGAACAAGATACTACTGAACCTCGTAGATCAACTAGAGTAAGATCCGCACCAGAGTGGTACGGTAATCCTGTTCTGGAAGTCATGCTACTAGATCATGATGAACCTACGAACTATGAAGAAGCGATGATGAGCCCAGATTCCGCAAAGTGGCTTGAAGCCATGAAATCTGAGATGGGATCCATGTATGAGAACAAAGTATGGACTTTGGTTGACTTGCCAGATGATCAGCAAGCAATTGAGAATAAATGGATCTTCAAGAAGAAGACTGACGCTGATGGTAATGTTACTGTCTACAAAGCTCGACTTGTCGCAAAAGGTTTTCGACAAGTTCAAGGTATTGACTACGATGAGACCTTCTCACCCGTAGCGATGCTTAAGTCTGTCCGAATCATGTTAGCAATTTCTGCATTTTATGATTATGAAATTTGGCAGATGGATGTCAAAACTGCATTCCTGAATGGATTTCTGGAAGAAGAGTTGTATATGATGCAACCAGAAGGTTTTGTCAATCCAAAGGGAGCTAACAAAGTGTGCAAGCTCCAGCGATCCATTTATGGACTGGTGCAAGCCTCTCGGAGTTGGAATAAACGTTTTGATAGTGTGATCAAAGCATTTGGTTTTATATAGACTTTTGGAGAAGCCTGTATTTACAAGAAAGTGAGTGGGAGCTCTGTAGCATTTCTGATATTATATGTGGATGACATATTATTAATTGGAAATGATATAGAATTTCTGGATAGCATAAAGGGATACTTGAATAAGAGTTTTTCAATGAAAGACCTCGGTGAAGCTGCTTACATATTAGGCATTAAGATCTATAGAGATAGATCAAGACGCTTAATTGGACTTTCACAAAGCACATACCTTGACAAGATTTTGAAGAAGTTCAAAATGGATCAAGCAAAGAAAGGATTCTTGCCTGTGTTACAAGGTGTGAAATTGAGTAAGACTCAATGCCCGACCACTGCAGAAGATAGAGAGAATATGAAAGATGTTCCCTATGCATCAGCGATAGGATCTATCATGTATGCAATGCTGTGTACCAGACCTGATGTGTGCCTTGCTATAAGTCTAGCAGGGAGGTACCAAAGTAATCCAGGAGTGGATCACTGGACAGCGGTCAAGAACATCCTGAAATACCTGAAAAGGACTAAGGATATGCTTCTCGTATATGGAGGTGACAAAGAGCTCGTCGTAAAAGGTTACGTTGATGCAAGCTTTGACACTGATCCGGACGATTCTAAATCGCAAACCGGATACGTGTTTACATTAAACGGTGGAGCTGTCAGTTGGTGCAGTTCTAAAACAAAGCGTCGTAGCGGGATCTACATGTGAAGCGGAGTACATAGCTGCTTCGGAAGCAGCAAATGAAGGAGTCTGGATGAAGGAGTTCATATCCGATCTAGGTGTCATACCTAGTGCATCGGGTCCAATGAAAATCTTTTGTGACAATACTGGTGCAATTGCCTTGGCAAAGGAATCCAGATTTCACAAGAGAACCAAGCACATCAAGAGACGCTTCAATTCCATCCGAGATCTAGTCCAGGTGGGAGACATAGAGATTTGCAAGATACATACGGATCTGAATGTTGGAGACCCGTTGACTAAGCCTTTTCCACGAGCAAAACATGATCAGCACCAAGGCTCCATGGGTGTTAGAATCATTACTGTATAATCTAGATTATTGACTCTAGTGCAAGTGGGAGACTGAAGGAAATATGCCCTAGAGGCAATAATAAAGTTATTATTTATTTCCTTATATCATGATAAATGTTTATTATTCATGCTAGAATTGTATTAACCGGAAACATAATACATGTGTGAATACATAGACAAACTTAGTGTCACTAGTATGCCTCTACTTGACTAGCTCGTTAATCAAAGATGGTTATGTTTCCTAACCATGGACAAAGTGTTGTTATTTGATTAACGAGGTCACATCATTAGTTGAATGATCTGATTGACATGACCCATTCCATTAGCTTAGCACTCGATCATTTAGTATGTTGCTATTGCTTTCTTCATGACATATACATGTTCCTATAACTATGAGATTATGCAACTCCCGTTTACTGGAGGAACACTTTGGGTGCTACCAAACGTCACAACGTAACTGGGTGATTATAAAGGAGCATTACGGGTGTCTCCAAAGGTACATGTTGGGTTGCCGTATTTCGAGATTAGGATTTGTCACTCCGATTGTCGGAGAGGTATCTCTAGGCCCTCTCGGTAATGCACATCACTTAAGCCTTGCAAGCATTGCAACTAAATGAGTTAGTTGCGGGATGATGTATTATAGAACGAGTAAAGAGACTTGCCGGTAACGAGATTGAACTAGGTATAGGAATACCGACGATCGAATCTCGGGCAAGTAACATACCGATGACAAAGGGAACAACGTATGTTGTTATGCGGTCTGACCGATAAAGATCTTCGTAGAATATGTAGGAGCCAATATGGGCATCCAGGTCCCGCTATTGGTTATTGACCAGAGACGTGTCTCGGTCATGTCTACATTGTTCTCGAACCCGTAGGGTCCGCACGCTTAAGGTTACGATGACAGTTATATTATAAGTTTATGCATTTTGATGTACCGAAGGTTGTTCGGAGTCCCGGATGTGATCACGAACATGATGAGGAGTCTCGAAATGGTCGAGACATAAATATTGATATATTGGAAGCCTATGTTTGGATATCGAAAGTGTTCCGGGTGAAATCGGGATTTTACCGGAGTACCGGGAGGTTACCGGAACCCCCCGGGAGCTATATGGGCCTTAGTGGGCTTTAGTGGAAAGGAGAAAGGGGCAGCCAAGCTGGCTGTGCGCCTTCCCCCTTCCCCTAGTCCTATTAGGACTAGGAGAGGTGGCCGGCCCCCTCCCTCTCTTTTCCCCCTCCGCGAATCCTATTCCAACTAGGATTGGGGGGGGGGGAATCCTACTCCCAGAGGGAGTAGGACTCTCTTGGCGCGCCACACCTTGGCCGGCCAGCCTCCCCCCTCTAGTCCTTTATATACTGAGGCAGAGGCACCCTAGAACACACAAGTTGATCCACGTGATCTATTCCTTAGCCGTGTGCGGTGCCCCAGCCACCATATTCCTCGATAATACTGTAGCGGAGTTTAGGCGAAGCCCTGCTGCTGTAGTGTATCAAGATCGTCACCACGCCGTTGTGCTGACGGAACTCTTCCCCGACACTTTGCTGGATCGGAGTCCGGGGATCGTCATCGAGCTGAACGTGTGCTCGAACTCGGAGGTGCCGTAGTTTCGGTACTTGATCGGTTGGATCGTGAAGACGTACGACTACTTCCTCTACGTTGCGTCAAACGCTTCCGAAGTCGGTCTGCGTGGGTACGTAGACAACACTCTCCCCTCTCGTTGCTATGCATCACATGATCTTGCGTGTGCGTAGGAATTTTTTTTGAAATTACTACGTAACCCATCAATTATCTCCTGTGCTGGTATCACCACTTTTGCTTTGGCGGGACTTAGAGCGGCGCCGCTGACGTCGGCGCTTGGGTTGCTTCTTGGAGGGGTCATCCTCCGCTATCTCGTCGCCGTTTCCTTCATTGGGTGTATCCACCATGTATATGTCATACGACGAGGTGGCTTTCCAGTGCCCTATAGGTGCTGGTTCATGTTCATCTCCTACATCGTCGTCCATACCGTCGATGTCTTCGGAGTCGAAGTTGAGCATGTCGGTTAAATCATCGAGCAGTGGCTACAAAGTGGGTGGTGGGTGGGCGTCGAATTTCTTCGTCGTCTGCATCCCAATCCTGTTGGCCATAATCCGGCCAGGGCTCTCCTGACAAAGAGAGAGACCTTAGTGAATTCAGGATGTCGCCGAAGGGCGAGTGCTGAAAGATATCCGCGGCGGTGAATTCCATGGTCGGCGCCCAATCGGATTCGATTGGCAGGGGCGTGGATGGTTCGGGGTCCGGAAGAGAGTCCGACACCTTGGAGTCACGGGCCGTGCGGAGGATTATACTGGTGTTTGGCTCGATCACCGTCGACACCGCAGCCCCTGAGGCGGTGTCTAGCCACCCGTCCTCGATTGGCGTAGTTGGCTCCGAGCTAAGGGTCGGAGCTGATGCGGACGCGACCTCTAGGGTATATCCGGTGGCAGAGCTAGGTCATACCCATCGTGACAGTGCGGCGCGCCCGGCTGTGGCTCGAATCCGTCGAAGATCAAGTCCCCTCGGATGTTGGCCGTGTAATTCAAACTTCCAAATCTGACCAGATGGCCAGGGGCGTAGCTTTCAATCTGCTCCAGATGGCCAAGCGAATTAGCCCGCAGTGCAAAGCCGCCGAATACGATGATCTGTCCGGGGAGAAAAGTCTCACCCTGGACCGCATCGCTACCGATGATAGTAGGAGCCATCAAGCCTAACGGTGACGACACAGAGGAACTCTCAATGAAAGCACCAATGTCGGTGTCAAAACCGGCGGATCTCGGGTAGGGGGTCCCGAACTGTGCGTCTAGGCCGGATGGTAATAGGAGGCAAGGGACACGAAGTTTTACCCAGGATCGGGCCCTCTTGATGGAGGTAAAACCCTACGTCCTGCTTGATTAATATTGAAGATATGGGTGTTACAAGAGTAGATCTACAATGAGATCAGAGAGGCTAAACCGTAGAAGCTAGCCTATGGTATGATTGTATGTTGTGATTGTTGTCCTACGGACTAAAACCCTTCGGTTTATATAGACGTCGGAGAGGGTTAGGGTTACACAAGGTCGGTTACAAAGGATGAGATATCCATATACGTATTGCCTAGCTTGCCCTCCACGCCAAGTAGAGTCCCATCCGAACACGAGATGAAGTCTTCAATCTTGTATCTTCATAGTCTAACAGTCCGGCCAATGGAGATAGTCCGGCTGTCCGGAGATGCCCTAATCCAAGACTCCCTCAAAAGCAATGAACTGTCTGGGATGGCGCTGAACTGGTGCCTTGCGTTGCATGGCACGATCGGTAGATTTAGAATTTAATTGATATTCATTTCCTACATATTGTTAATCTTCAAAGTAGAGGGGAACAAACACAGTACAAGTAAAATTGACATGATTATTTATACCAGAGCTGAACTGTCTCCATCTAGCCTGATGGTAAATGTCATCCCATCTTCATTGGGCCTATTGCAGTCCTGTCGACAGGTTATGCACACCATGTGTGTAAACAAAATAAAATGAAGAAAAGCAAAGGATGAGAATTTAATAAAAGGGCTTATGCATGTAAACACACTAGGCAATAATCATACAGTATAATCAATGAAGGTATTGCATCAGTAATCAACAATCATACACTCGAACTGAGCGGGTGGCTCGCCCTCCACTCCTCATAACCCCGCAACGCAGTGCGTGCCCGCTGCACCACAGCTTGTTCAGACATGTCCTTCTCTTCATCCTCGACCGGCAGCATGGGCTCACCCCGAGCGTCAACTCGCGGCATTGGCCCCTCCTCCTCTGCAGCACAACGAGGTAGTGTCTGAGACTGAGCAGTAATCTCTGAGAAAAGTCCTATGAAAACATAAATCCTACTACTGTTGTTACTCGGCCCACCCGAATGTACACACGCACACCTTCAACATACAGCCCATCTACATACATCCGCATCCAATAATATGGTCCTTGAAAAAGAAAAGAAAATCTGTTCTGGACGGACGAAGGATCGTCAGGGTAACTAACTCAATTAGCCACTTGTCTGTCATGTTGGAGAAAATGAACTTACTTCACTTTTTCCTGGTACTACATAACCACACAAAATAAAGACTAAAATAACTCCTAAAAACTCTGATATATTGTACGCCCTCACATTTATAATCTTTAAAATATGAACTAATTTGGGCAATAGAATTAAGATTTTATTGTTGTTTCCCTGCAAAGATACAAATATTTGGATCAAAATTTCATATTCTGCAAAAAAAACACTGCAGTAAGTATTATTCTGAGAAATGTTTAGTTGACTTGCAATCTAGGACTACAGGTTAATGGCTGCCTTACTAAACCCAACCTAATTTCGGCCTAAAAAGGAATTTAATCCACTAGCCCAGCTTATAAGTTTTGATCCCACCCTCTGGTTTCTTCCTGGATTCGCCACTGCATAAGGCCAATATTTTTTAAAGTTTTTAAAGGACTGTTTGCTGAAATTTGCTGCTATTGTTCATTGTTATGAAAACCCTGGAATACCGAAACCCTAAAAAAAATACCCAGCTAGCCACCGATGTAGAAAACTTCCTTCAATCTCTGCATCGCCTTCCACCTAACCTCCGATTTAAAAATCCTAACTATCTAATCTCTGACTTTGAAAACGGCAACACAACAAGGAACAAAGAAGTCGAAGATTACAAGTTAGGGTTTCTCACTTCAACTAGTTGCCGGTAGTCGGTAGGTGCTTGCTGACGGCCTCCCAATCTCACTCCACGCTCTTCTGCTCCAACCGTCGAGAGCGGCCAGGCGAGTAGGCGGCGGGGTCACGGCGGGGTGGTTTGTGGGGAGGGTGGGGGTCAGGGGGGCGGGGGTGTGTGGGCGATGGGGGTGATGACACGGACCCTATCCGTGTCAAGCACAGAAAATAACGGCCCGTGGGTCCGGTTCGTAAAGAAACAACCAAACAGGCCTACAGGCCGCTTACCAGTCACAAAGTAAAATGCTATGTTACTAATACAAAAAACACAAAGCAAAATCCTTTTGTCTAAAAAACAAAAACAAAGGAAAATCGTAAAAAAAGAGGGAAATCCATTTTGGGTGAGTTCAAAGTGAAGGTGATGGTGAGAGGCTCAAGGAGGAGTTTTGTGCGTTTACAACACCTTTGTTTTAGAGAAAAAAATGCACCTTACAATGTGAAATTATAAAATTGTTATTAATAAGTGCTGAAAATTCCTTATTTATAAAAAAATGTTTCTTCCAGAATAAACAAACTTCAATAATGGGGGTAGGTAATTGCGTCGCCTTTCTCGCCCCCCCTCGCATATTCGGGCCATTTACCGCATTTCTATGGTTGTAACCTCGAAAGTTCAAGATCTTATACGGCCACCATGAAATCATAGCAGGGAATGGGATGAGTGCCCAATGTTAAGCTCTTTGGTCCATATATGTGCCTCGAAGCCGTTCTCTACGGCTATGATGCCCGTCTGCTGTCGTTATAATCAATGCAAATTCATGAGGGGCTAAAAATTCACCGGACCGGGTGTGGTGCCATCGAGAGAGAATGCGTCCGGCCTGTGAAAGGAGTGCGGGGCCCGTTCCTTCATTTGCCTCAAATATCGATGCCATGTGATGTTAGACCTAGTAACCAAGGCATGTCTCGTGCATCACACTCAACTGGACCCACAACATGCACGCACACATGTCCACGTGTGAGTCTAAACGGCGGGGATGCATGGTTCGGGGACTGACGTAAGTGGTGTGAGTCCAGTTTGGATCTAGCTACCAAGAGGTAATGCATGAGTCTAAATGTCTACCAAGAGGGTGCATGTCCACGTATGAGTCTAAACGTCTACGTGATGCTCCACACGTGGGTCTAGACGGCGGTTCTGCATGTGCTTTGGATATAGCTACCAAAAGGTAACGCGTCTGGTTTGTGTCGAGGCGGTGCTTCACTGGGCCTGGCGTGGTCTCGTCGTATGACCCATGAAGGGTGTGGTCAAACACCAAGAGCGGCACGCACAAGCCCTAACGCGGGCTATGTGGAAGGCATGCCGTATCGCATGCTGGATGTAGGCAATGGAGGGAACGAGTTCGGCATGCAGACGGAGTGTGGGGCCCATTCCTTCATTTTCCTCAAAATTCGTTGCCGCTTCATGTGGGCCCTATCCAAAAAGGACTGTCCAGTGCATCACACACAGCTGGATTCACACCAAGCATGCACACTTGCCACGTAGACACCCACCGTAAACCTTTAGCCAAGTTGACCCACACCATCCATCCACCCTTGACCCCACCTCGGTTCGTTGGATCTCCGACGAGTCCCTTCCCTCGGTATGCCAAGCATGTTAAAACGACACACGGCTACACGTCTTGCACACCAAGATTGGCGCATCATGCACTAGTGCCAACAAACATGTCTAGCTGAGCATCTTTTCCTATTATCTGGATCGAGGCGGCTAGCGGTGCATGTTGTCGGCCCGGTTGCCTAGCGGTGCATGCTTTGGATAGACATGAATCGGAGCAGCACACATGCATGGTAGAAGAATCTACGTGGTTGATGTGGGAGCTTGGATGAGACGCCATGGGATAGGTGCATGCTGAAGTTCAAGATTTAGGAATTGATAACAAAATGAAAACGACAATTCAATTGTTTGTGCAGGTGTACAGCATGTATTAAGGAAAATGTGGAATATGACACATTCACATGCATTTTGGCAACAAGTGCACTTTTGGAGGGGAAAAACAGGTAGCCCCCGTGCCTTCCATGATTTTTGTTCCATGTATTTCGCCACAAATATTGGAGGAAAAAATAAAAATGTATTTTCCCCTCAAAAAACGACTTGGGAAGAAAATATGAAGTAACCATATTTAGCTACTCCGTGGAGGTTGTCCCCCGTTGGGAGATTCGATCTACCTCTCCTTGTTTTTAGGGTGAGTTCAACGTGAACATGATGGTGAGAGGCTGAAGAAGGAGTTTTGTGCGTTTATAACAACCTTTGTTTTAGAACTGTATAATAATAAATGAAAGATAATATGTGAAAAACAAAAAAGAAAAAGGATATGCGTACATGATGGGCCAGCCCAACCATCTACAGGGACGCGTGGTCCAGCACGCGGGTGAGGTTCCCCTGGGACAGCCCAACAAAATTTGGCCCAACGCTGAGACGCACCGGGCGCAACTGACGGGTGGTGGGAGTTTAGTCCCATCTCGCCAAGCGAGACGCGCACACACCTATTTATATACGCGGCTGAGACACCAATTGCATGAGCCTCTCTCACTGAAATAGAAAGTTCCCTATCCACTTATGTGTATGCCCTGTGGGGCCTACTAGCAGGAGAAATCAATGTCCCACGGGCCTGCATCCTGGCCCATATGGTTGTCGGGTTTCTAGTCATATGCACGCTGTGGGGTTTGATATCTCCTATTAGTTGGTGGGCTTTTTCTTTTCCAAATCACCCAATTTTTTTTACACAATCACATCCATGTAATAAACATGATTATCAAAGAAAATTCAGCAATAATGAAGTTTACACTGTCCCCTTAGGGTAAAGTCAGAGGTATGTACCTGAGTTTCACTGAGCCACTATAAATTATATAAAATTCTAAAAAATGGAAAACTTTCAAATTCCATATATGTTTATGAAAAGATCATGTGTACAAAATTTCAGGAAATTTGGATGTGGTCGAAAAAACCACCTTGTTAGAAAAACTCGCTTAAGTGAGACCAAACGGTCCGTTTGTAATGAAGTGATTTTTTTGACCATCTCCAAAATAACCCCAAATTTGTTGTACACGATGCCATAAATGTAACAAACAGGATATCCAAAAATAAAACTCAAAATTTTTAGGTTTACACTATCCCCTTATGAAAAATTTTGTTGTAAGGCAAGTGAGGTAGCTCATGACCATAGCCATGGCATCCATTGTTCAAATGGCCTCAAACCGTTCGCCTTTACCCAAGTTGACCCACACCATCCATCCACCCTTGACCCCACCTCGGTTCGTTAGTTCTCCAACCAGTCCCTCCCTCCGTAAGCCAAGCATGTCAAAGCGACACACGGCTACCCGTCTTGCACACCGAGATTGGGGATCATGCACTAGTGCCAGCAAACATGTCCAACTGAGAATCTTTGCCCATCGTGGACACTACCGCATGGTCTACATCGAGGTGGCTAGCGGTGCATGTTGTCGGCTTGGTTGGCTAAGGGTGCATGATATGGGTCAACATGAATTGTATTGCATCACATCTAGATTCCCCTGTCCGGTACCGGACGCCAGAGGCCCGGAGCAGCACGTGCAGGGTACAAGAAGCTGCACGGTCGCTGGCGGATCTTGGGCAAAACAAATTTGACCTAACTGGCATGGGGTAGGTGCATGCTGAAATTCAATATTTAGGAATTGTTAACAAAATAAAAACGACAATTCAATTGTTTGTACAGGTGACACATTCACATGCAATATGGCAACTAGTGCACTTTTGGAGGGGAAAAACAGGTGCACTCGTTCCACCATGCCTCCCACGATTTTTCTTCCATGTATTTCGCCAAAATATTGGAGGAAAAAAAGAAAGTGATTTTGCCTCAAAAAATAACTTGGGGAGAAATTCTCAACTAACCATATTTAGCTACTAGCTGGAGGTTGCCCCCTGTGGGGAGATTCGATCTACCTCTCCTTCATTTTAGGGTGAGTTCAACGTGAACGTGATGGTGAGAGGCTCAATGTGGAGCTTTGTGCGTTTACAACACATTTTTTTTAGCAAAAAAATAAGCACCTTATAATGTGAAATTATAAAATCCTTATTAAAACATGCTAAAAACCCTTATTTTAAAAAACTTGTTTGTCTTGCCAGATAAAACAAACATAAAATTATGGGGATCGTTTATTGCGTGGCCTTCCCCCCTCCCCCCTCCCTCCCATATTCGGGACATTTACCGCATTTCTAGGGTTGTAACATCTGAAAGTGCGTTATATCGACTAGAGGGGGGGGTGAATAGGCGATTTTTATGAAAGTCTTCAACACGTGGAAGTTTCGAAGACAAAAGATAGAAATAAACCTATTACCATGCAGCGGAAGGTAGACTACACTAGGCAAACCATAGTCAAGTATTCAATGAAGTGAAAGCACAATGACCTATAGTAGCTAGGTAGTTGGGATCAGGTAGGAAGATATTATGAAGCCAAACAGAATACACAGTCACTCAGTGAAGAAAAAAGATAGTGTAATCATACAATGACTTCACAAGGACCAACAATAAGTAAAGGGAAGGGAAGGATGAAACCAGTGACTCATTGAAGACAATGATTTGTTAGACTAGTTCCAGTTGCTGTGACAACTGTACGTCTCGTTAGGGCGGCTAGGTATTTAAACCTGAGGACACACAGTCCCGGACACCCAGTCCTGAACACGCAGCTCAGGACACCCAGTCCTCACCGTATTCCCCTTGAGCTAAGGTCACACAGACCTCGCCCAATCACTCTGGTAAGTCTTCAAGGTAGACTCCCAAACCTTCACAGACTTCGTTCACCGGCGATCCACAATGACTCTTGGATGCTCAGAACGCGACGCCTAACCGGCTGGAGGATTCACAGTCCTCAAGTGTAATAAGTCTTCAGATCATACAGACAGGAAGACTTAAGTGATGCCTAACACTCTTTGGCTCTGGGTGGTTAGGGCTTTATCCTCGCAAGGAATTCTCTCTCAAAGGCTTTGAGGTGGGTTGCTCTCAAACGACAAAAGCCGTACTTTAACTCTGAGCAGCCAACCGTTTATGGTTGTAGGGGGTGGGCTATTTATAGCCACTAGGCAACCTGACCTGATTTGTCCGAAATGACCCTGGGTCACTATGGAACTGACACATGTTCCAACGGTCAGATTTCAAACACACACGGCAACTTTAATTGGGCTACAAGCAAAGCTGACTTGTCCGACTCTGGACAAGATTTGCTCTCATAGTCTTCACTCGAAGACATAGGTTTTGGTTAAACATCACTTCAGTCATTCTGACTGGTTCTCTTGGACCCCACTTAACAGTACGGTGGTTCCTATGACTCAATAAAGAAGGAAAAGAACTACGAAAGATCTAAGTCTTCCAGCTCCATAGGCTTCATGCGATGTCTTCTCTTGTCATAGTCTTCAATGTGAGTATCTTCACATACCACCTTTGACATCAATGTCTTCATACATTTTTAGGGGTCATATCTGGTAGGAAAACCGAATCAATGAGGGACTTCTACCTGTGTTATCCTACAATTCTCACAAACACATTAGTCCCTCAGCTAAGTTTGTCGTCAATACTCCAAAACCAACTAGGGGTGGCACTAGATGCACTTACAATCTCCCCCTTTTTGGTGATTGATGACAAACTATTTGAAGTTTTCACGGGGAATATAATATGTGAAATTGTAAAGGATAAGGAATTGTCTTCATAAGTTGCAAGGGCTCCCCCTGAAGATGTGCATATAAGTAATTTGCTTTTGGAATGCAAATGCACATGGCAGGTTGTACTTGTGGAGATCCTCTTCAACTTATGATGACAATTCATTATGCATGTGAAGGTATGTGAAGATAATGACATGCATAATGGAAAATGGACGTCTGCAAAATGATCTAAGTGCGGAGTTTATCATCGCACATGCGGAATTTATCATCGCATCACTAAGTAGCAAATAAGTAGTAGACGACCATCGAGTTTAAGTGTTACAACTCAAAGAACCAAATGTATCAAAACGGGAGTTGTAAACACTAGGAAAAATATAAGGCAACCGCCCATATGGACCCGCTTGAAGACTATCAAACTCATATGCTTCTCCCCCTTTTGTCAGCAAGGACCAAAAAGGTTTGAAGACATAGAGCATCTACTCGTTCCCATGAATAGTAGGTGAAGCAGCAGGGTCGTCGGTGGTGTTCGGCGGTGCAGAAGAACTTGGAGCAGTGTCGAAGCGTGCTGAAGGAGGGGGCGGTGAAGTAGCATCATCTTCGTCCTCGATCACTCTGGCATTCACAGTTGCCGCAGAGGAAGAGAACTCAGAGTCTTCAAGAGATGGAGTTCGTCGCAGCACTGCTCTTCGAGGAGGTGTGGAGTCAAACTTGAAGCGTTCAGAGAAGCCATCCTCTCGAAGATCATCTTCATAGCACATAAGCGTCAGCCCTTTCCATGTGCGTCGAGAGGTTTCATGGGTAACAAAGGCATTCTTGGTGGCAAGATTGCGAATGCGGTTGACCTCCACCAAGAGGCTTTGCATTTGGCGCTTCAGCCAGTCATGATGCCTATCCTGTTTCTGATGAAGAGCCACCAGAAGCTCTCGGTCATTGAGAACCCGAGATCGCTTCTTGGGTCGTCGGGCAATAGTGCTTTCGATGGCTTCAGTAAGGGCACGATGAGGTGCACGTGTAGTTCCAGCCAGAGGATAAACACGAGTGACTGCTTCAACTCCTTCAATGTTCTGAGAGAAACTTTGATGCTCCGCATTCTGAAGACTAAGAGGCTCCTTGGCAGGCTCAGGATAAATGGCTTCAACGAACATATCCACATCAGGCAGAAAGATCCGATGATTGCGAGAAGATGGCTGATATGAGATAGCGGAGTGGAGTTTAATCAGCCGCATTATCCATGGAGCGTAGAACTTCAAGCCAAAAAGATTAGAGCCTGATGTATCAAGTTGGCGGATGAAGAAGTCTTGTGCATTGAAGCATTTGCCATGAAGAATATAGAAGACCAAAGTCTTCATTGCACCTTCCAGCTTGGCATGTGGAGAATGTCCTTTGATGGGCCACAGAGTTCGCCTTATGATGTGATAGATAGTCCTTGGCAGATACTCAAGGTCTTCAACAAAGAACTTCTTAGGATATGTAGCATCTTGTGGCAAGGGCTTCATCATACTGAGCATCTGACTCATGTTTGGTTCAGGCTTCTGAAAGATGTTCTCCATAGCTTCACTGTGAAGCTGACAGCCAGGTTCATAGAGATCTCCAGGAGTGGGCAGACCAGTGAGCTCAATGATATCAAAGGCTTTGGCTTTGTGATGAACATTTCCTGTCATCCACTCCAGGACCCAAGTCTTCGGATCTCTGTTGTATCCACGTATGTGAAGTGTGGCATAAAATTGGAGCAGCAACTCTTCGTTCCAGTGCTCTTGGTCGGTGACAAAAGGCAACAGTCCAACCTCTTTGAAGCAATCCAGAGCTTCTTCCAGACATGGCAGACCAGCTATTGCTTCGGTGTCAAGACGCTTATGTGGGAAGATGCGACCTTGATTGTACAGAATGCAGGAGTAATAGCTTCGCTGTGAATAGCTCCAGAACCGATCAGAAGATATTCGTTCCCTTGAGTAGGGGTTCTTGGAGCTGTTGAAGAAAGTGTTGTCTGCTTTGAAGCCGTTGACATTGAAGGATGCAGGTGCTGATGCAGGACCTGGAAACCTGGGCAACCATGGAATTGGCTTCTGTACCTGAGGCCTGTGCTCAACATGATAGTCAAACTGAGGACCAGCAGCAGGCACAGAAACAAGAGCAGTAGCATCATTTGCTTCACTGACTTCTGGCTCATTGGTTGGTGCAGGCTCCACATTTGCTTCAGCCATGACAACGTCATTGGCTTTATTTGTTTTGGTGGTGGCAGCCTCAAGATTCTCAATCTCCACTTGATGAGCTGGAGGGTCGGTCACAGTCACGTTCTCCTCGAGAATAGCTTCTTGGTGAGATGGGGGTGTAGCAACTCTTGGGGTTTCTTCTTCATCGGCTGATGCAGCCAGAACATCTTCAGCAGCTTTAGCTTCAGATTCAGAGACTGGAGGCCTTGGTCCTTTGCGAAGCCTGCGTAACGCTGGCGACGCTTTTGGAGAAGGAGTTGGCTGGACCTCAAGGTCATCTTCTTCTTGTTCTTGTGGGTGATCAGCCCATGATGCATCCTGAGCAATTGGCGTCAGAGGATGACCAATGCTAATGAGTTCGCTGTTCGTAAGCACAGGCGATGATACCTGTTGGTGCTCGATCTGAGGAAGAACTGCATCATCTTCAACATGGTCATGGTGACCAATGTCTTCAACAGCAGTGGGATCAGCTGATGGAAAGTCTTCAGCTTCATGAGCCTCTATGAAAGAAGGCTCATGGACAGTCAGTTGGCGCTCTTGATGTTCAGCGGCAGGGCGAACCATGCAGATGGGTTCAACAAGTAAGGGCTCTGTGGGAGCAGCCCGTTCCTTCTTGGTCTTCCGCTTCTTCTTGGAGGGAGCAGCATCAAAGGCTTCAGAATGTTTCCTCTTTCTGGCTTCAGCCTCAGCAGTCCTTGTCTTCTTCAGTTCTGAAGCAGTAGACCTGGCTTTTGGCTTCGAGCCATTCATGCTGGTTGGGAAGACAATGGGATGTGCTTCCTGCCTTGGTGCGTCGAGTTCGGCCATAGCGGGCTTCTTCTTCTGCTGCTTTGCAGCCATCCTGGGGTCGATGCCAGGACGACCAAGGGCCTTGCGCTTCTCAGCCTCATTGTAGGCTTGCACACTCTTGTCAGCCAGGACCTTCATGCGCTCACGAGAACCTTGAGCTTCTGCATGTTTCTTGAGAAAGGCTTCTTTGAGCTCGTGCAGCATAATCTTGAAGTTTTTCACCTCTTGCATGCTGAGCTTGGCCATATGCTTCTTGAACTGAGCTTTCTCAAAGTCAATGGCGCCATGGAAGGCGACGCTGAGGCCAATTGGAAGTTGCAGATCTTCAAAGATGAGGTTGGGCGTGTCAAACCACTCATCAATGAAGTTGTGGATGATTGCCACGTCAAAGAGAGGCAGATCATTGAAGATTTCTGCTTCTTCTTTGCTCTTGATCAGTTGCTCAAGAGCGTCATCTACAAGATCTTCATCACTGGACAGATCAATGGCATCGTTGCGCAGAATAGCAGCAGCAGTCAGTTCTTGGCTGGTGTGTGGTAGAGGCATCTTGACATTCTGGGGCTTGGAGATGCATGACAGATCTTCAGACTGCACACTGTCTTCAGGAGGTGCAGTAGCTAGTGGCTTTGCCCATGAGATTTTTGGTGTTGAGGCAGGCTTTGAAGCTTTAGGCTGCTTCAGTTTCTTTGCCTTCGGCGCTGCAGGCGCTTCATCTGATTCAGCGTCATCTGCAGGCTTATCCACGGCTGTCCCTTGAACCACGATATGAGTGATGAGACCTTCCAGGTTTTAGAAGGGCCCAACAAGATTGGGTTCAGCTTTACGGGTGCCATCGGCACGGGGAGCAGAGGGACCAGGGTTGAAGTCTAGTCCCAAAGACTTCTTGTTCTGCTTCGCTGAATTCTGGGCAAACTGGAAGTTGCGCTTGAACAGATTGTCGTCTCGACACCATAGCAGTGACGATGGGTCAGCATCCGCAGGCTGTGGTCCACGGACCATGCAGGGATAGAAGCTTTGTTCAATGGCTTCATCTCTGGACCTGGGTTGAAGATTTTTGTATAGGATGTCTCCCCAAGGTCGCTTGATGGCATTTTTCTCAGCATATTCCTTTGTCACAAATCTGTACTTGAACCATTGTTCTGCCCAATATCGTCGAATCCATTGAATTCGTGTCTTGCGTTGATTGTAATCCTCTTCAGGATCTGTCTTGTAAAGCTCTGAGGGCATCAGGCAAATCTCTTGATGTTCCCCCACGACGTTGTCTGCCACCCTTCCTTGCTGATTTCTCTGCAGCCATGAACTTCAAACTGAATGGCTTCAACATGTTCAAAGGCTTTAAAGGCTTTCGCTTGCTGGACAAACAGGAACTGGCTTCGGGAGAATTTATATGATACTGTAAGAATTCTGCAAATGAATGCAGACTATGAGAACCAAGGGATTCTCCCACGGACATGTACCTGTGACAGCATTAAGGTGCGAGGGAAGGGGAAGAGGTCATATGCATTCTCAGAAGATTTTGGAGATAAATCAGTTTAGAAGACATTGACCTCATCATGCGAAGACATTCACTCATAGATAAGGAGTTGGTTCCAGATCTGTACGAATCCACGGATCAGTACAAGTGAGGAATCTAACTACTTTGGGAAGCATAAGTGAACATACTAGGCATAATATGAGATGCAGTATGAAGTGGATCCAACATGTGTGAACAAAAACCACTTGTGGTAGAAAGTGACGAATCTGTAGGATCAAAGGGGCCGTAAAAAGGAGGTTTTTATTTACCACACAAGGAACTGCTAGACGGAGTGGAAGAGGAGGCCGAGCAGTTCGATCGTCCGTGCCCTAACTTGGCGACGGAGGACACCTACGGCGATGGCGGAGAAGACGATGTCCGCGGTCGGCATGAAGACGGCGTCGGAGAGGTTGCGGCAGCTAAGTGCTTCGTCGCCGGCGTCGTCGAGGGCTAGCGGTGGCGATAGGGTTTGTGCGAGAGTGAAAGAAGAGATAATGACTGTGGTGTGGCGTGTATTTAAAGGGACAGGGGCGGCTCAGTGTTATTACACAGGTGCCCCTAGCGATTCACATCTGAGGAACACGTGGCCATCATGCAGCATATCGGAGGTTGTTCCACATCCCACACACGCCTGGATTGTCGGGTGGTCGTTCCCACTTCTCCGGGTTTCAGGTGAAGGAATTAGCATTGAAACCGGACTTAATGTTTGTCTCTGTATCTTCTTCTGACAAGGACACAGAGAAGACATTTGACAGTTTCAAAAGAATGCATATGATTTGTAGAGATAGAGTTTGAGATAGAAAGCATAGAGAGGTTAGGGTCCGATCACATTCACTTAGTTCAAAAGATTCAACAAGAAGACATAGCTATAAGTGAATGCTGTAGAGGACAGAACACTAGTATATATATAATCAACATAGTGAAGATAATCATGAAGATATACTTTGCTTCGTGTGTTGCACATCTAAGTCATCAATATGCATAAGTGTTAGGATGTGTGCCTGATCACAGGACATTTGAGGATTCCAAGATATTTAGCTCACACCGTAACTTGCAAAATATCTTCTCATCCAAGGGCTTGGTGAAGATATCTGCCAATTGCTCTTCAGTGTTGACGTGTATGATATCAATATCTTCCTTCACAACATGATCTCTGAGAAAGTGATGACGAATCTCAATGTGCTTTGTCTTCAAGTGCTGAACTGGGTTCTTGGCAATCTTGATGGCGCTTTCGTTGTCGTAGTAGAGTGGCACTTGCTTCAGATGAATGCCATAGTCTTTGAGTGTTTGCTTCATCCACAGAAGCTGAGCGCAGCAAGATCCAGCAGCAATGTATTCAGATTCAGCAGTGGAGAGAGATACACAGTTCTGCTTCTTTGAAGACCAACATACAAGTGTTCGTCCCAGAAAATGACATGTGCCTGATGTAGACTTGCGATCAACCTTGTCACCAGCATAATCAGCATCCGAGAATCGAACTAGATCAAACTCTGAGCCCTTTGGATACCATAATCCTATAGTTGGGGTGTAAGCCAAATACCGAAGAATTCACTTCATAGCTAAGTGATGCGATTCCTTTGGTGCCGCTTGGAATCGAGCACACATGCAAACACTAAGCATAATATCTGGCCTAGATGCACATAGATAAAGTAAAGAACCAATCATGGAGCGGTATACCTTTTGATCGAACTCTTTACCATTGTCGTCGGGACCTAGATGATGTTTGGCTGGCATTGGCGTCGTGAAGCCTTTGCAGTCTTGCATACCGAACTTCTTCAAGCAATCTTTGAGATACTTCTCTTGAGATATAAAGATGCCATTGCGTTGCTGTCATATATGAAGACCAAGGAAGAACTTCAGCTCTCCCATCATGGACATCTGGTATTGCTCTTGCATCATATATCCAAATTCTTCATTGTATTTCTGATTGGTGCAGTCGAAGATAATGTCATCCACATATATTTGGCACACAAACAGTTCACCATCATATCTCTTCGTGAAGAGAGTGGGGTCGAGGGAACCAGGCGTGAAGCCTTTGCTACTCAGGAAGTATTTGAGTGTGTCATACCAAGCCCTAGGGGCTTGTTTGAGGCCATACAGTGCCTTATTGAGCTTGTATACCATGTCAGGATGTTTTGGATCTTCAAAGCCAGGCGGTTGTGCAACATACACTTCTTCTTCAATCTTGCCATTGAGAAAAGCGCTCTTCACATCCATTTGATATAGAAGTATGTTATGATGATTTGCATAGGCCAGCAGTATGCGTATGGCTTCAAGTCGAGCCACAGGAGAAAATGTTTCATCGAAGTCAATCCCTTCAACTTGAGTATATCCTTGAGCAATGAGGCGAGCTTTGTTTCTGAAAACTTGACCATGCTCATCTTTCTTGTTGCGGTATATCCATTTGGTGCCTATTATATTGTGCTTCCAAGGATCAGGACGCTTACCTAGTTCCCATACATTATTCAGCTCAAACTATTGAAGCTCTTCTTGCATAGCTTGAATCCATTCAGGTTCCATGAAGGCTTCTTCAACTTTCTTGGGTTCTGTTATTGAGACGAATGCGAAGTGCCCACAGAAATTTGCTAGCTATGTTTCCCTTGAACAAGTGAGCGGACCGGGTCCATTGATGCTATCAATTATTCTCTCAATCTGCACTTCATTGGCAACACGAGGATGTACAGGGCGAAGATTTTGCTCTTGCTGATCATTGTCATTGTTAGAGGGATTGTCTTCAGGCTGAGCATTGTCTTCAGGTTGATCAGGTGTGGAGATGATAAGTTCCTCTTCAGGTTGAGCTTCAGAGGGTATGATTTCTCCAGTTCGCATAAGTTTGATTGATTCACTGGATGGAACTTCATCTAGCACATTTGGCAGGTGCTCTCTTTGTGAACCGTTAGTCTCATCAAACCGCACATCCACTATTTCAACCACTTTATAATGAAAGAGATTGAAGACTCTGTACGAGTGCGAATCCTTTCCATATCCAAGCATAAAACCGTCATGTGCTTTTGGTGCAAATTTTGAAGTGTGATGTGGATCCTTGATCTAGCACCTGGCGCCAAATACTCTGAAGTAACTGACATTTGGCTTCTTGCCAGTAAGGAGCTCATAAGATGTCTTGTTCAGAAGCTTGTGAAGATAAACACGATTGATTGTATGGCATGCAATATCAATGGCTTCAGGCCAGAATTTTCTTGGAGTCTTGTATTCATCAAGCATCATTCGGGCCATCTCAATGAGTGTTCTGTTCTTGCGTTCGACGAGGCCATTCTGCTGTGGCGTGTACGGAGCTGAGAATTCATGTGTGATGCCCAAAGTATCAAGATATGTATCAAGGCCAGTGTTCTTGAATTTAGTGCCATTGTCACTTCTGATGTGCTTTATCTTGGCGCCATAGTTGTTCATTGCTCGATTGGCGAAGCGTCTGAAGACATCCTGCACTTCAGTCTTGTAGAGGATTATGTGCACCCAAGTATATCTAGAATAATCATCAACAATGACAAAGCCATAGAGACAAGCAGTAGTAGTAAGAGTTGAGTAATGAGTGGGACCGAAAAGATCCATGTGGAGGAGTTCGAAGGGTCGAGTTGTTGTCATGATTGTCCTCGAGGGATGCTTGGCCCTCGTCATCTTTCCTGCTTCACAGGCACCGCATAAGTGATCTTTCTTGAACTTGACGCCCTCGATGCCTATGACATGCTTCTTCTTTGCAAGGGTGTGGAGGTTCCTCATGCCAGCATGCCCTAGCCTCCGATGCCAGAGCCAGCATTCTGAAGCTTTTGCCAGAAGACATACGGCAAGTTGTGGTCCTGCTGAGAAATCTACCACGTACAAATCATCTTTCCTATACCCTTCAAACACTAGAGACTTGTCAGATTCCATTAGAACAAGGCAACGATATTTTCCAAACATCACGATCATGTTTAAATCGCAAAGCATTGAGACAGACATTAAGTTGAAACCAAGGGATTCAACAAGCATGGCTTTATCCAAGTGTTGATCCTTTGAGATTGCAACTCTACCTAGACCCAATACCTTACTTTTACCAGTGTCAGCAAATGTGATGTGACTCTTGTCGGATGGACGTAAGGTTGAGTCCATAAGAAGGTTTCTCTTGCCAGTCATGTGATTGGTACACCCACTATCAATAATCCATTCTGAAGCTGCTGGTGTCGTACCCTACAGTGAAGTTAGGGGGATATGCTTCATGAAGAGAATTGTGAAGGAAAAACATTTGATGAACCAGTGGGTTATGAAAGCTTAGATCGAGATTTAGACTGATAGGGCGAGTAGCAAGCGATTCAGGAACGAAGTACATAATAAGACCATTTGGGCATTTGATCTTGCGCTATACAAGATATTTAAGGTCCCCAGCAATAGCGTCAGACGATTTTGGTTTTCTGCTGGAGACCCTTCCCTGCAAAAGAGAGTTAAGCTTTCTTAGCCACCCACATCTTCAAGGGTGGCTTAGAAGCAATAAGTCTAAGTGCAGCATCTGAGAACTTTGGCTTTGGAGCCCTAGCAAAAAGTCTTGCAGGAGGACAATAGTACTCATAAGAATAAGCAGAATAGTTCTTGGTCTTATGAACATGGCGGTTTGATGAACCGCGCTCATATTCATAGGCATGAGTATGGCTTCCCTGCAAAACATTTGCGTTAGTGCGACTCAGGTGAGTCCTCTGTCTGTATGAAGCCTTTGGACCGTATGAAGCCTGTGGTCTGGGGTTTATCTTCTTCACCTGTGGTGTCATGATGACATTCACAGGAAGATTCTCCAAACACCTTTTCGGCACCCAGATCTTCTTCATAGGCGGTCCATTCCTGCAGTTAGTACCAATATACCTGGCAAACACTTCACCATTCTGATTCTTAAACAGTTTATAGTTTGCATCAAAGGATTCATCAATAACGATGGGATTAGCACAAGTGAAGCCAGATAGGGTGGATGGATCCGCTGAGGGTTCCTTTGCAGCAACCCATGTGGTTTTGGGGTACTGCTCAGGTTTCCAGTAAGCGCCATCAGCATTCATTTTCCTTTCGAACCCAACACCCTCTTTCCTAGGGTTTCGGTTCAGGATCCGCCTTTTGAGGACATCACATAGTGTTTGATGCACTTTGAGACTTTTTTACATCCCTGTTTCAAGAAGTGTCTTCAACCTAGCATTCTCATCAGCAATAGCAGTGGTATCCTCAGCAGAGGGGTTAGTTACCACATCAACAATTGAAGATATTGCAATAGTAGCAGCAGTAGAACATTCAGCAACAAAGGTAGCGTTATCACGCTCAATGCATTTAAGACATGGTGGTTCAAATCCTTCCTGAGCGGAACTGGTCTGTTTGGCGTGAAGTGACTCGTTTTCCTTTTGAAGATCTTCATGAGCCGCTCTCAATTTCTCAAGATCTTGCTTCCTTTGAAGATAATCATAGGAAAGCCTTTCATGAGTTGTTGAGAGCGTTTCATGACAACTTTCAAGTTCCTCATACATAACATGAAGATTTTTTATGTCTTCAATTAAGGACTGAGATTGAGTCATTTCAGCGTCTAACAGATCATCGCTTTTGTCTAATAGTTTTTGAATATGTTCCATAGCTTTCTGTTGTTCAGTTGCAATTTTAGCAAGTGTTTTGTAGCTGGGTTTGGAATCACAATCAGAGTCATCTTCACTAGATGTTTGATAGTGAGTAGTGCATGTGTTTACCTTGGCACCGCGTGCCATGAAGCAGTAGGTAGGAGCGGAGTAGTCCTTGTCATTTCCATCGGTGTCGGTGATGAAGTCGTTGTCTTCAGTGTTGAAGATGGACTTGGCAACGTATGCTGTAGCTAGACTCGCAACGCCAGAATCGGAATCCTCCTCAAACTCCACCTCCGCCTCCTCAGAAGCGGACTCCTCCTATGAATCCATTTCCTTGCCAACAAACGCACGTGCCTTGCCAAATGAGCTCTTCTTTTGTGATGAAGACTTGGAGGAAGACTTGGAAGAAGACTTTGAGTATTTCTTCTTCTTCTTGTCGTTAGAGTCATACTCCTTGCTCTTCTTCTTCTTGTTCTCATTGTCCCACTGCGGACACTCAGAGATGTAGTGGCCAGGTTTCTTGCACTTGTGGCATGATCTTTTCCTCTAGTCATGAGCAGAAGCTTCATCATTCCTTGAGCTTGATCGTGAAGACTTTCTGAAGCCCTTTTTCTTGGTGAATTTTTGGAACTTCTTCACAAGCATAGCAAGCTCCTTTCCAATGTCTTCAGGATCATCAGAACTGCTGTCAGATTCTTCTTCAGATGTGGAGACAGCTTTTGCCTTCAAAGCACAAGTTCGCCCATAGTTGGGACCGTAGATGTCTCTTTTCTCAGAAAGCTGAAACTCGTGTGTGTTGAGCATCTCAAGTATGTCAGACGGATCAAATGTCTTGAAGTCAGGACGTTCTTGAATCATCAGGGCTAGGGTGTCAAACAAGCTGTCATGTGATCTCAGGAGTGTCTTGACGACTTCACGCTTGGTGATCTCAGTGGCGCCGAGAACTTGAAGCTCATTTGTGATGTCAGTGAGTCGATCAAACGTGAGCTGGACATCCTCATTGTCATTTCTCTTGAAGCAGTTGAAGAGGTTGCGAAGGACACTGATTCTCTGATCTCTCTGGGTTGAGACGCCTTAATTGACCTTGGAGAGCCAGTCCCAGACTAGCTTAGATGTTTCCAAAGCACTTACACGGCCATACTGTCCTTTGTTTAGATGACCACAGATGATGTTCTTGGCAGTGGAGTCCAGTTGAACGAACTTCTTGACATCAGCAGCGGTGACACCTTCACCAGCCTTGGGAACGCCATTCTTGACGACATACCATAGGTCGACATCAATGGCTTAGAGATGCATGCGCATCTTATTCTTCCAGTAGGGATATTCAGTTTCATCGAAGACGGGGCATGCAGCGGAGACTTTAATTATCCCTACAGTCGACATAGCTAAAACTCCAGGTGGTTAAACTGGATCACACAGAACAAGGGAGTACCTTGCTCTGATACCAATTGAAAGTGCGTTATATCGACTAGAGGGGGGGTGAATAGGCGATTTTTATGAAAGTCTTCAAAACGTGGAAGTTTCGAAGACAAATAGAAATAAACCTATTACCATGCAGTGGAAGGTAGACTACACCAGGCAAACCATAGTCAAGTATTCAATGAAGTGAAAGCATAATGACCTATAGCAGCTAGGTAGTTGGGATCAGGTAGGAAGATATTACGAAGCCAAACAGAATACGTAGTCACTCAGTGAAGACAAAAGATAGTGCAATCATACAATGACTTCACAAGGACCAACAGTAAGTAAAGGGAAGGAAAGGATGAAACCAGTGACTCGTTGAAGACAATGATTTGTTAGACCAGTTCCAGTTGTTGTGACAACTGTACATCTGGTTAGGGTGGCTAGGTATTTAAACCTGAGGACACACAGTCCCGAACACCCAGTCCTTAACACGCAGCTCAGGACACCCAGTCCTCACCGTATTCCCCTTGAGCTAAGGTCACACAGACCTCGCCCAATCACTCTGGTAAGTCTTCAAGGTAGACTCCCAAACCTTCACAGACTTCGTTCACCGGCGATCCACAATGACTCTTGGATGCTCAGAACGCGACGCCTAACCGGCTGGAGGATTCATAGTCCTCAAGTGTAATAAGTCTTCAGATCACACAGACAGGAAGACTTAAGTGATGCCTAACACTCTTTGGCTCTGGGTGGTTAGGGCTTTATCCTCGCAAGGAATTCTCTCTCAAAGGCTTTGAGGTGGGTTGCTCTCAAACGACAAAAGCCGTACTTTAACTCTGAGCAGCCAACCGTTTATGGTTGTAGGGGGTGGGCTATTTATAGCCACTAGGCAACCCGACGTGATTTGTCCAAAATGACCCTGGGTCACTAAGGAACCGACACGTGTTCCAACGGTCAGATTTCAAACACACACGGCAACTTTACTTGGGCTACAAGCAAAGCTGACTTGTCCGACTCTGGACATGATTCGCTCTCATAGTCTTCACTCGAAGACATAGGTTTTGGTTAAGCATCACTTCAGTCATTCTGACTGGTTCTCTTGGACCCCACTTAACAGTACGGTGGTTCCTATGACTCAATAAAGAAGAAAAAGAACTATGAAAGATCTAAGTCTTCGAGCTCCATAGGCTTCATGCGATGTCTTCTCTTGTCATAGTCTTCAATGTGAGTATCTTCACATACCACCTTTAACATCAATGTCTTCATACATTTTTAGGGGTCATCTCTAGTAGGAAAACCGAATCAATGAGGGACTTCTACCTGTGTTATCCTGCAGTTCTCACAAACACATTAGTCCCTCAGCTAGGTTTGTCGTCAATACTCCAAAACCAACTAGGGGTGGCACTAGATGCACTTACAACATCGAAAGTTCAAGATCTACGGCGGCCACATGAAATCATAGCAAGGATTGGGATGAAAGCCCCATGTTAAGCTCTTTGGTCCATATATGCACCATATGCTACCAAAGGGAGGGGTGGCCTCGACGCCGTTCTCTAGGCTATGATGCTCATCATCTGCCGTTATAATCCATGCAAATTATCGAGGGGCCGAAAATTCACGGGACCTAGCGTAAGTGTAAACATACGACCCCTAGAGGGTGTGCTAAAACATCGAGAGCGGCATGCATAGGCCCTCACGTAGGTTGTGGGCAACTGGGGCCATATCCCATGCTGGATCAAGCCACAGAGTGGGAATGCGTCCGTCCTGTGAAGGGAGTGTGGGGCCCGTTCCTTCATTTGCTTCAAATCTCGGTGCCGCGTGATGTTAGACCTAGTAACCAAGGCCCGTCCCATGCATCGCACTCAGCTGGACCCCCAACATGCATGCACACATGTCCACGTGTGAGTCTACACGGCGGGGATGCATGGTTCGGGGGCTGGCACAAGTGTCGCGGGTCATGTATCTAGGTGCTACTCCACTTGGGTCTAAACAGCGGGGGTGCATGGTTTGGATCTAGCTACCGAGAGGTAACGCGCCCGGTTTGTGCCTAGGCGGTGCATCACGGGGATGGCGTGGTCTCATCATATGACCCATGAAGGGTATGGTCAAACACCGAGAGGGGCATGCATAAACCCTCACGCGGGGTAAGTGTAAACGAGGCCATACCGCATGTTGGATATAGCCAATGGGAGGTAACAAGTCTGGCATGCAGACAGTGTGTGGGGATCGATCCTTCACTTTCCTCAAACTTCGGTGCCGCTTCATGTGGGCCCTAACCACAAAGGCCCATCCCGTGCATCACACTCACCTGGACCCACACCGTGCAAGCACACTTGGCCAAGTAGACACACACTGATAAACCTTGACAATAGCTAGGGTTTAATAATTATCCATTCATTTTACCTAATCGGTACAAAATAGCTAGCGATGAACAAAAAAGCTAGTAGATGCCATGTGAAATTAAATGTGCCAACCGTCCCTTCTAGTATTTTTTTTCAGTTGTTCTCCCTTCTAGTATTTAGTAGTACTACGCAAAACAAAAAATGTCCCTCCTATTTTGCTATTTTTTTAACACACTATTTTGGTGTTCGGTTTATGTTGCCACGTTTGTGGACCGACATTGTGCACTTTTTCTTTTACTTGGTTGGTTGATTGGTTGGTTCGGGCAAATCTCTGGGTGTGCATGATGCCGTATACGTGCATGTTTGTACCTAAATTTCAAAAGTTACGAATTGTGCGCGGCCTTGACCTCTCTCTCCCAATCAAATTGAATTTTCACTACCCAAATCTCGCTCCCGCCTCCAGCGCTCGATCGCCTCTGCCTATCCACCCACGTCTTCGTCGCCGCCCACTACTCGCTGCTGCCAAAAAGATCACATTCTTGGCAGCGAGGATGATCCTACCTGCCGGGAGAGGGTGCATGGCTGGTGCGCTCCGTGCGGCGGATGTGGACCCCATGAAGGAAATGGTCGACAAGGACGTCGTCGCCGCCGATTCGCAGCCGTAGCTGGTACAACACAGCACCAACGATGATGAATCGGTTAGTGTCTGCAGATATTAACCCTAGAATTTTCCTTCTTGAGGTTAACCCTAGAAATTGCTCTCTTGTTATTCCTCGCTATTCGTATAGACAATCGTACTGTTCACCTTTTTTTGATTAATCGTATGGTTTTCAGTCCTAGGGTTTGCAAATTTAGATGAATGGATCATTTGTATTCCATTTTATGCCTTTCTTTCATATAACCAAAGTTTTAGGAAACCAATACAAAGAAAAAACAATCTATTACCTGCCTTTGATATAATGTACAATTTGCTGGCATGAGATCTTTCTTCTTCTAATACCAGATTGTAGATTTGGAAGAATGGGAGAACTACCTACAGCTGAGGGAAGCTTTCTGTGACGCCCCTGATTCAATCGTACACTAATCATACACGCAAACGTGTACGATCAAGATCAGGGACTCACGGGAAGATATCACAACACAACTCTACAAATAAAATAAGTCATACAAGCATCATATTACAAGCCAGGGGCCTCGAAGGCTCGAATACAAGAGCTCGATCATAGACGAGTCAGCGGAAGCAACAATATCTGAGTACAGACATAAGTTAAACAAGTTACCATAAGATGGCTAGCACAAACTGGGATACAGATCGAAAGAGGCGCAGGCCTCCTGCCTGGGATCCTCCTAACTACTCCTGGTCGTCGTCAGCGGGCATCACGTAGTAGTAGGCACCTCCGGTGTAGTAGGAGTCGTCGTCGACGGTGGCGTCTGGCTCCTGGGCTCCAGCATCCGGTTGCGACAACCAGGTAGAAGGGATAGAGGGAAAAGAAGGAGAAAGCAACCGTGAGTACTCATCCAAAGTACTCGCAAGCAAGGAGCTACACTACATATGTATGCATTGGTATCAAATGGAATAAGGCTATCATATGTGGACTGAACTGCAGAAAGCCGGAATAAGAGGGGGATAGCTAGTCCTTTCGAAGACTACGCTTCTGGCAGCCTCCGTCTTGCAGCAGTAGAAGAGAGTAGACTGAAGTCCTCCAAGTAGCATCGCATAGCATAATCCTAACCGATGATCCTCCCCTCGTCGCCCTGTGAGAGAGCGATCACCGGTTGTATCTGGCACTTGGAAGGGTGTGTTTTATTAAGTATCCGGTTCTAGTTGTCATAAGGTCAAGGTACAACTCCAAGTCGTCCTGTTACCGAAGATCACGGCTATTCGAATAGATTAACTTCCTTGCAGGGGTGCACCACATAACCCAACACGCTCGATCCCATTTGGCCGGACACACTTTCCTGGGTCATGCCCGGCCTCGGAAGATCAACACGTCACAGCCCTACCTAGGCACAACAGAGAGGTCAGCACGCCGGTCTAATTCCTATGGCGCAGGGGTCTG
This sequence comes from Triticum urartu, assembly GCF_003073215.2. Classification (NCBI taxonomy): domain Eukaryota; kingdom Viridiplantae; phylum Streptophyta; class Magnoliopsida; order Poales; family Poaceae; genus Triticum; species Triticum urartu. The sequence continues at coordinate 740,023,846 of NC_053024.1, forward strand.
GGCCCATCGCCCTTTGCACACCTGCACGTTGCGAATGCGGCCGGAAGCAGAACTAGCCCCCTTAATACAAGAGCAGGCTTACGGTCCAATCCGGCGCGCGCCACTCAGTCGCTGACGTCACGAAGGCTTCGGCTGATACCACGATGTCGAGTGCCCATAACTATCCCCGCATAGATGGTTAGTGCGTATAAGCCAGTGGCCAGACTCAGATCAAATACCAAGATCTCGTTAAGCGCGTTTAAGTATTCGCGAACGCCGACCAGGGCCAGGCCCACCTCTCTCCTAGGTGGTCTCAACCTGCCCTGCCGCTCCGCCACAGAGTAACAGTCGGGGGTCGTCGGGAACTCAGGCCCACCACTACCTGGATGGAGCCACCTGCCCCTTTAGCCCCCATCTCCAAACAGTATCACCGGTAATGTAACAGTGTAAAGTATATAGTATATGCCCGTGATCACCTCCCGAAGTGATCACGGCCCAGTAGTATAGCATGGCAGACGGACAAGAGTGTAGGGCCACTGATGGAACACTAGCATCCTATACTAAGCAGTAGGATAGCAGGTAAAGGTAACAACAGTAGTAGCAAGGGCAGGCTATGCAGCAGTATAGGATTAACTAAAAGCAGTAACATGCTACACTACTCTAATGCAAGCAGTATAGAGAAGAATAGGCGATATCTGGTGATCAAGGGGGGGGGGGCTTGCCTGGTTGCTCTGGCAAGAGAGAGGGGTCGTCAACACCGTAGTCGTACTGGGTAGCAGCGGCGTCGGTCTCGGTGTCTAGCGAGAGAAGAGGGGGAAGAAACAATAAATATTTAAGCAAACAGATGCATAGCGATGCATGACATGACAAGTATCGGTGCTAGGGGTGCCCTAACGCGGTATGAGGTGATACCGGTGAAGGGGGGAAATATCCGGGAAAGAATCCCCGGTGTCTCGCATTTTCGGGCAGAGGAGCCGGAGGGGGAAAGTTGCGAGTTTGCTATGCTAGGGATGCGTGGCGGACGAACGGGCTGCGTATCCGGGTTCGTCTCGTCGTTCTAAGCAACTTTCATGTAGAAAGTATTTTCATCTGAGTTACGGTTTATTTTATATGATTTTTAAAAGGTTTAAATCAATTTTAGAATCTATTTAATTAATTTAGTTCAACATTATCCAAAACAGTGTTTGGTGACGTCAGCATGACGTAAGGGTGACGTCAGCGGTCAACGGTCCGCTGACCAGAGTCAAACCTGACCGGTGGGTCCAGTGGGACCCACTTGTCATAGTGTGAGACTAACTAATCAGGTTTTAATTAGTTTATTTAATTTATTAGGTTAATTACTGATTAGATTAATCTAAATATGATTAATTAACATAATCAAATCCTTAATTAATTAATTAATTAATTAATTATTTTAATTCCTTCCTTTTTTTCTTTAAACATTCTGGGGCCGGGCCCACTGGTCATAGGCACAGGGGCCTTAACGGGCAGGCGGGTGCGGGCGAAGCGGCAGCCCTGCCCGGTAATGAGGCAAGGCCGGAATGGGGCCGGAGCGGGCGCGTGGGCTCCGGCGCCCGACGCGGCCAGTGGGAGAGGAAGGGGGCCGGTGCGACTGGTGGTCAGAGGGTGCGGGCCGGCGAGGCTGCATTGCCGGTGAGGGGAGGTCGTGCACGCGCGGGCGAGCGGCGTGCAGAGCAGAGGCATGGGATGCGGAGAGCTGCAGTAGGGGCCGTCGGGGCCGCAGGCGAGCGCGGGGTCCCGTAGGTGCGGGACAGTGGGCACGGCGACGATATTCTTGGGCGCGGGCGAAGTGGTAGCCGGGCGCGTGCAAAGGGGGCGGAGGCCGAGCGGGACGGACCCGAGCCATGACCAGCGAGGGGGGGCGCGGCCGCGGCGAGGCTGGCCGCGAGGTGCGGTGACCAGGGGGTCGGGCGTGGCGGACACGGGACAGAGGGATGGTGCGCTCGGCACAGGAGCTCACCGCGGGATGGTGGGGTCTAGGCAACGGGGCTTGGGGAGGAGGACGGAGACGACGGTTCGACGGGGAGGCAGGCTGGCGAAGGAGTCCGAGCGGCGATGGACGAGGGCGAGGCGATGCGGCGTCACGGTGATGGGGTCGAGAGCGGCTGTTGCCCCCCGATCCAGATCCGTTTGTGGGGGGTGGAGGAGCGATGAGCGAGAGGGGTTGCGGGGAGGGGCTCGTCGGGGACGAGGACGGCGGCCGGCGAGGCGGCTCCAGGCGAGGGCCACGAGGCCATCCCCGATCCGATCTGGATCGGGGGAAGAGGGAGACGTGGGGAGTGGGGGGGGGAAGTGGGGAGTGGCTAGGTCACGGGGGGGAGAGGGGGTTAGGTAGTGGGTTGGCTCGGTCCGAGTGGGCCGGCCAGTTGGGCCGAGGCCCAGGTGGGCCAAGGGGGACTTGTATTCTTTTTTTTTCTCTTTTGTATTTTCTTTTTCTTTTATTTCTTTTCCTTTTTGTTTTAATTCAATTTTAAAATATTTATGCATTTTATAAAACTGTATCTTCTACACCATAATTAGCTATGTAATATTTAGTACAAACCAAACATTTTTATTTTAATGTTTGAAAACTTTTATTGTTTTCCTGTAATTAAATTTTGAACTTGTTTCGGTTTTGAATTATCTAGGGTTTATCAACAGTAACCGAGGTGACGTGGCATCATTAGCGGGGGATCACTGTAGCTTAATTATCCGGGCGTCACAATTCTCCTCCACTACAAGAAATCTCGTCCCGAGATTTAGTAGGGGAGTAAGGGGCAGAGATTGGTTACGAAATTCTAACGGGTCTTCTCGGTGTTGGTTGCTCTTCTCAAAGAGGTCAATCCAATATATTGATGCCTTCATACTTCTGCTTCAGGTCAAAATGGTGAAGTCAGCATCCTGTCTTCGGGATCTTCATCGTACTTACGAAAAGGTAAGGGGTAGCTCGGCTATGACAGAATGCTTAAGGGGTAATCGTCTGGGGTTTTCCCGTGAATGAACAGATGAGTATCTCTCGAGTTTAACAAATCGAGAGTAAGGTAAGAAGGTACAATAAGGAGTTTGAAGCGGATAGACAATCGTCGTTCCCTGAAACAGAGTGTGAAAGGGGTTCAAAGCAACGGAAACAAGTATTGTGTTTAATACCAGGATTGAGGATCACCCGGAAGGTGGCTCGTGAATTACATACGAGGCCAGGTGTGAGGAACAACCTTAAAAAACAGGGGGTGTATAGGAGAGTCAGGTTTCGATCCTGTGGAACTGTGGGTTATGGGCCCACCATGTGGTTAAAGTAGGAAGGGCGTCGACATCTGGCACGGCCATGATATCAAGACATGTCAGAGAGTAGCCTATTAGTTATGTCAGCAACAAAGTCGGTACCAAGGGCGAGGGACGAAGAGAACCATTTTCCTGCTCGTTGAAACGAGGCAGACCAATAGGCAAGGTTCTCGTCCATCGGTGGTTACCGGGATGTCACCATCAATAGTAACAGGGTGTTACTGACAGCATTGTACAACGAGGTGTTTACATAAGCAGGAGAATGTTACTGATTAGATCATATAGATCACAAGAAACGTTAAACCAACCAATGGAAAGGAAAAATATGATTATCAGATTAAACAGAAAAATGGAAAGGAAAATGTGTTTAAACACATATTTCAAGGGTATATCCTTCCCAAGGACAAGCAGAGTATGATATCCATGACAGGATATAATGTAGAAAACTCTTTAGGTAGGGGAGAGAAATTTCATGACATTACCCATACAGCGGTGTTTGGAGAATTGAGCAGGAAACATTTAGCATTGGGCTTTAAATGTTCTTGTTGAAAATCGAAGTACCATAGACATGCTTCGAGATAGCATTGACATAGTCTTCAAGCAAAGGTCGTACTTTGGATACACCAAGGATTCATCAGGAACAACTTATAGAATAAGTCTTGCAATTTCCTCATGGAAGAATGGATAACCTTGCTAATAAGAAAACTATAACAGTAGGTCCTCCGGCCAGGTGTGCTGGCATGACATCACCTTACCAGGTCATATGAGGATCAATGTTATAACCCTTGAAAATATGTTCCAACCATCATATCTGACTGAGATTCAGATCTGAATGGTGTTAGGATAACTCAGATTTCAGGATACCTGAGAAGAAAGTGCAACACAAATTGTCAAGATGACATTTTAAGATTCTCGGGAATTGAACTATGGAAGCGAGTTCCGCAACAGGAGTTCATCATTAAACCCAGGACAGGATGAGGTGGCTGATAGGCTTAGCAACAAATCGTCGAGATTTCCAAAGGATTGATTTCCACAAATATGTGAACAAGTAAATATCATTTGTCGGATCATATGATATAATGATGTATGCTCGAGGGAAACATACACAACTGAACAATGATAGAAGGGTGCACCTAGGAATCTGGACTAGGTAGCACGATCAATGTTCGAATGATGATTCAATAAGCAATAAACTTAGAATGGAACTATAGACCAATAACTTCAAAGCAATAGGGTTGCTAGAAGTTTAGAATTTACACATCACGGACCATTTGTCGGTATTCTGGTTAGAATTAACACGGAGACCAAGAAATGAACGCAAAAGGCGAGAGATATTACTATATCAAGAATTCCCAAGAGGTGGTAAAATTACCACGACATTCTTGACATAAAAGGTGGTAATATTCCAAGGTAAAGAAGAACAAATGCTGGATAGCAAGGATCTCAAGGTATAACACAAAACACGAATGGTTTAGTGTTTAACGGAAGGCAATAAAGTGGTCGGGGATAACACAAACCATTGAGGGGCAAGGATGGTATATCTAATCAAGAATTCGATATATATCTTGGAAGAGCTCAGGATGTTGATGATGACCACGACACATTTGTCGAGAGATTTCATGAAGATGTAATCGATCGGCGATGACATCAAGTCAAATGATGATGCAACGAAAGTCAAATAATACTTGAAGAAGAACTCATAAGAAGTTATGCAGTTCCGTGATAATCTCGAGATACCTGAGGGGTAATACTCGATGACAAATCAAAGTAGAGGTTGGACTGGGGTATTGCTCTACAGAAGACAAGCGCTTAAACTTGCACGCAAAATGGTATTTAAAAGAGAACATGGTCGGAACCACGATTGCAAAAGGCCAGTTCTCGGATATAAGATGAACTTATACCAAAGGAATAATTTAATTTAAGAGAAGCTTTAATGATAAGATCTACATCGTGTCCATGGGCATGAACACAAAGTTCAAGGTCGACTCCCACTTCTCCAATGCATAACCTTTCATTAACTTCTCACTTTCGAAGAAGTTGTAGTGTTTGAAATTTTATCTGGCAAAATACCAGAGGTGTATGACTCGCGAAAGCTTTCGAGTTCACACAGTTTAGAGAAGGCATATGTCCAACCCATAGGGGCTTCTTAGAAACATATACCACAAGTTTCAAGAGTAAATATTACAAGCTCAAAAGTAGAGCAAGGTTGAGAAAGTAGATGATACCATTTACAAAAGGCATTATGTATATGAGGGAAGGCTCACAAGGTTATTGAATATGAAGGACGCTGTCGGATAAAATCCATTAAAGGATCTGCCAGTCCATAACAGAGCCGACGTGCGCATCGGCACACAACCAGAGGAAGTAACAATGCAAAGGCATTGGATTATGGAAACAACTGACTAATCCAGAGCACAAATGCAAAGGAATTATGATTTTCAATTCAAGGGATCAGAAGCAATGTTCTGATTAGGGATGGATAAGTTGAATAGCCTTAGGGGTACAATCGACGGCAATTGGATTTGTTGAGAACCAGCTCATGTTTAAAATGATGTCTGAGCCGGAAAGATAATTTATAAGGATCAACTGATGATTACGTGCATTCGCACTCATGTTGAATCAAAGGTATCAAAATGACGGTGTCTAAGGATACTAATGAATATTGCCAGACATATGGAAAGCATCCATCATGCAAGCAGACAAGTATTGCAGAGCAATAAGCTACTAAGGATTTTGGAGGATCGAATAGTATTTCGATGACCATTGTGAAACACATGAACAACTGGGGGATGAGCGGATACTCGATAAGTGCGAGAATTATCCGTAGGGGTATTCAGGTGGCAAGGAACTGCAAGGCAGTGGGCATAAAGTATACTCGAAACATTATAGAGAATTTTGGGTTATCTTGTAATAACAAGATCAACTGGGAATAAATGTAAGAACGACAGGTGTAAGTATTTATCCATAGGGATATTTCGGTGGAAGGGAATTGCAAAAGCAACGGACACAAGGTCTCGAGAGAATATCGGAGAGTATCTTCGAAATCTTCTAGTGCAGCCGGTGATCATCTGGACTGAAGGGGCTCTCCGAGAGAAAGTATTTTCGAGAACCTAAAGTTAGATTTTAGTAAAAATCGTTTAACCCGAATACAAGAGAGTTCAGAATCCTGGAGTAAAGATCGAGAAGTAAAAGATCCTAATACCACCCAATGGCGATGTGGGACCATGGGCCGCACAACCATGTTAGTAAAAGTTTTTGTAATGTCTAGACTCAATTTCGGCCAAGGAGTGTGGAAGGGGATTCCTATAGGCAGTCGGATCTGATACCAACTTGTGACGCCCCCGATTCAATCAAACACTAATCATACACGCAAACGTGTATGATCAAGATCAGGCACTCACGGGAAGATATCACAACACAACTCTACAAATAAAATAAGTCATACAAGCATCATATTACAAGCCAGGGGCCTCGAAGGCTCGAATACAAGAGCTCGATCATAGACGAGTCAGCGGAAGCAACAATATCTGAGTACAGACATAAGTTAAACAAGTTACCATAAGATGGCTAGCACAAACTGGGATACAGATCGAAAGAGGCGCAGGCCTCCTGCCTGGGATCCTCCTAACTACTCCTGTTCGTCGTCAGCGGGCATCACGTAGTAGTAGGCACCTCCGGTGTAGTAGGAGTCGTCGTCGACGGTGGCGTCTGGCTCCTGGGCTCCAACATCCGGTTGCGACAACCAGGTAGAAGGGATAGAGGGAAAAGAAGGAGAAAGCAACCGTGAGTACTCATCCAAAGTACTCGCAAGCAAGGAGCTACACTACATATGTATGCATTGGTATCAAATGGAATAAGGCTATCATATGTGGACTGAACTGCAGAAAGCCGGAATAAGAGGGGGATAGCTAGTCCTTTCGAAGACTACGCTTCTGGCAGCCTCCGTCTTGCAGCAGTAGAAGAGAGTAGACTGAAGTCCTCCAAGTAGCATCGCATAGCATAATCCTAACCGATGATCCTCCCCTCGTCGCCCTGTGAGAGAGCGGTCACCGGTTGTATCTGGCACTTGGAAGGGTGTGTTTTATTAAGTATCCAGTTCTAGTTGTCATAAGGTCAAGGTACAACTCCAAGTCGTCCTATTACCGAAGATCACGGCTATTCGAATAGATTAACTTCCTTGCAGGGGTGCACCACATAACCCAACACGCTCGATCCCATTTGGCCGGACACACTTTCCTGGGTCATGCCCGGCCTCGGAAGATCAACACGTCGCAGCCCTACCTAGGCACAACAGAGAGGTCAGCACGCCGGTCTAATTCCTATGGCGCAGGGGTTTGGGCCCATCGCCCTTTGCACACCTGCACATTGCGAATGTGGCCGGAAGCAGAACTAGCCCCCTTAATACAAGAGCAGGCTTACGGTCCAATCCGGCGCGCGCCACTCAGTCGCTGACATCACGAAGGCTTCGGCTGATACCACGACGTCGAGTGCCCATAACTATCCCCGCGTAGATGGTTAGTGCGTATAAGCCAGTGGCCAGACTCAGATCAAATACCAAGATCTCGTTAAGCGTGTTTAAGTATTCGCGGACGCCGACCAGGGCCAGGCCCACCTCTCTCCTAGGTGGTCTCAACCTGCCCTGCCGCTCCGCCACAAAGTAACAGTCGGGGGTCGTCGGGAACTCAGGCCCACCACTACCTGGATGGAGCCACCTGCCCCTTCAACACCCATCTCCAAACAGTATCACCGGTAATGTAACAGTGTAAAGTATATAGTATATGCCCGTGATCACCTCCCGAAGTGATCACGGCCCAGTATTATAGCATGGCAGACGGACAAGAGTGTAGGGCCACTGATGGAACACTAGCATCCTATACTAAGCAGTAGGATAGCAGGTAAAGGTAACAACAGTAGTAGCAAGGGCAGGCTATGCAGAAGTATAGGATTAACTAAAAGCAGTAACATGCTACACTACTCTAATGCAAGCAGTATAGAGAAGAATAGGCGATATCTGGTGATGAAGGGGGGGGCTTGCCTGGTTGCTCTGGCAAGAGAGAGGGGTCGTTAACACCGTAGTCGTACTGGGTAGCAGCGGCGTCGGTCTCGGTGTCTAGCGAGAGAAGAGGGGGAAGAAACAATAAATATTTAAGCAAACAGATGCATAGCGATGCATGACATGACAAGTATCGGTGCTAGGGGTGCCCTAACGCGGTATGAGGTGATACCGGTGAAGGGGGGAAACATCCGGGAAAGAATCCCCGGTGTCTCGCATTTTCGAGCAGAGGAGCCGGAGGGGGAAAGTTGCGAGTTTGCTATGCTAGGGATGCATGGCGGACGAACGGGCTGCGTATCTGGGTTCGTCTCGTCGTTCTAAGCAACTTTCATGTAGAAAGTATTTTCATCTGAGTTACGGTTTATTTTATATGATTTTTAAAAGGTTTAAATCAATTTTAGAATCTATTTAATTAATTTAGTTCAACATTATCCAAAACAGTGTTTGGTGATGTCAGCATGACGTAAGGGTGACGTCAGCGGTCAACGGTCCGCTGACCAGAGTCAAACCTAACCGGTGGGTCCAGTGGGACCCACTTGTCATAGTCTGAGACTAACTAATCTGGTTTTAATTAGTTTATTTAATTTATTAGGTTAATTACTGATTAGATTAATCTGAATATGATTAATTAACATAATTAAATCCTTAATTAATTAATTAATTAAATTATTTATTTATTTTTTTTTTTTAATTCCTTCCTTTTTTTTTTTTAAACATTCTGGGGCCGGGCCCACTGGTCGTAGGCACAGGGGCCTTAACGGGCAGGCGGGTGCGGGCGAAGCCGCAGCCCTGCCCGGTAACGAGGCAAGGCCGGAATGGGGACGGAGCGGGCGCGTGGGCTCCGGCGCCCGACGCGGCCAGTGGGAGAGGAAGGGGGCCGGTGCGACTGGTGGTCAGAGGGTGCGGGCCGGCGAGGCTGCATCACCGGTGAGGCGAGGCCGCGCACGCGCGTGCGAGCGGCGTGTAGAGCAGAGGCATGGGATGCGGAGAGCTGCAGTAGGGGCCGTCGGGGCCGCAGGCGAGCGCGGGGTCGCGTAGGTGCGGGACAGCGGGCACGGCGACGATGTTCTTGGGCGCGGGCGAAGTGCTAGCCGGGCGCGTGCAAAGGGGGCGGAGGCCAAGCGGGACGGACCCGAGCCTTGACCAGCGAGGGGGGGGGGGGGGCGGCCGCGGCGAGGCCGGCCGCGAGGTGCGGTGACCAGGGGGTCGGGCGTGGCGGACACGGGACAGAGGGATGGTGCGCTCGGCACAGGAGCTCACCGCGGGATGGTGGGGTCTAGGCAACGGGGCTTGGGGAGGAGGACGGAGACGACGGTTCGACGGGGAGGCAGGCCGGCGAAGGAGTCTGAGCGGCGATGGACGAGGGCGAGGCGATGCGGCGTCGCGGCGATGGGGTCGGGAGCGGCTGTTGCCCCCCGATCCAGATCCGTTTGTGGGGGGGGAGCGATGAGCGAGAGGGGTTGCGGGGAGGGGCTCGTCGGGGACGAGGACGGCGGACGGCGAGGCGGCTCCAGGCGAGGGCCACGAGGCCATCCCCGATCCGATCTGGATCGGGGGAAGAGGGAGACGTGGGGAGTGGCTAGGTCACGGGGGGGAGAGGGGCTTAGGTAGTGGGGTGGCTCGGTCCGAGTGGGCCGGCCAGTTGGGCCGAGGCCCAGGTGGGCCAAGGGGGACTTGTATTCTTTTTTTTCTCTTTTGTATTTTCTTTTTCTTTTATTTCTTTTCCTTTCTGTTTTAATTCAATTTTAAAATATTTATGCATTTTATAAAACTGTATCTTCTACACCATAATTATCTATGTAGTATTTAGTACAAACCAAACATTTTTATTTTAATGTTTGAAAACTTTTATTGTTTTCCTGTAATTCAATTTTGAACTTGTTTCGGTTTTGAATTATCTATGGTTTATCAATAGTAACCAAGGTGACGTGGCATCATTAGCGGGGGATCACTGTAGCTTAATTATCCGGGCGTCACACTTTCAGAAAGAAAATCTTCAAGTGGCTCATGGCTGCAAAGATTGTGTGCCGGCGTAACAGTCTCTATAAATGCCCGTTCTGCAGGAAAGAGAACCAGCATTCCAAAACCACAGCAATTGCAGCTTACAGAAAGAGGTGGCATCTTAAGGCAAAACCTGCTGAGTTGGCCAACAAATTGGGGAGGGTGAAGACCTAAAAGCATATAGTCATGTTTGTTTTTTGTGTTCTATCAACACCAAATGTAAAAAATATGGGCCCACATGAACAAGTATCAATCTTTATCTCCTTCGACGGTCAGTCCCACATTGGCCAACATGAACAAGTGTTGATCTCATTGGACTTACATCCTGGCAAAATTCGGTGTCATTCTGAACCTGCTTCATGGGAGGCCGTTCGGGACGGGAAGGGTCCGTCTCGAAGCATGTTTTTGTCGACATCCTTGAAGTGGACCAACAACCTTGTACAAACATGACTAGCATCATTGCCAAGTTTCGTAGCTTTTTGACATTGTAAGGATTATCTAGGGCTTTCGCGTCGATAAATCATACTAATACTTACGTTTTTTTTTTCTGCGCCTGTTTTTTTTTCTGCGCTCGAGGGTGGGCTGCCATGCATCGTGTCGTTGGGCTGTGTAAAGAAGCCCACCCGTTAGACCGAGCGATGTCCGCCGCCATTGCATGCGCCCGAGCGAGTCTACGTTGCATGCGGTTGCATGCATGCGTCCGCTTCAGCCTACGTTGCATGCGTGCACATACGTGAAGGAGCACGCGCCGCAGAGCTGTCCCCGGTTGACCCGACCGACGACACATACGCCAGCACTTAAACTTTGCATTTTGATTCACACTACAGTTTCCCACGCGTGTACACTCCCGATACCGCGGTGGGTGGAAAATTTGTTCACATTTGACCCCATTACTGCCACGGTGGCTATTTAAGCCACCTATCATGTTCCTCTTCCTCTCACACCCTTCATCCATCTCCCATACTCTCCCAGCTGCATTTTGCGCCTGCCCTTCTTCTTCTTCACCACAAACAACCCCAAGAACCAGCCCTCCGCAGCCATGCAGTACACCGGGCCAACCTACCGCTTCCCCTACGCCGTGCCGGAGATGCTCTACCCCGCCGGGGTGTACGTCGAGAGCACCCTTCGTGTGTGGGCGATGTCAAGGTGGAGGGGCACAAGGGGGCTCACCGACTTCTTCCTTTGGACCGGCTACGGGCACCTCCCTTGGGGATCTCCAAGGATGTACCGAGTCGAGGAGGTCATCCACAACGGGGTTGTGGTTGCTATCCTTGCCCACTTCACTAACCCCTTCGACGCATTCTACCTCCTCGGCCATGTGTTCTGGTGTGGCTGCGACTTCATAGCTTTCACCACCCATAACATCTTCACGAACTACGACAACGTCTTCCCCACCGACGAGCGCATGCACACTCTGCCATACCCCATCAACAACACCGCGGAGGAGTTGTGAAGGGCGCCCGGAGGAGGAGCAAGGAGGAGCCTGGTGGAGAAGCGGCGGCCATCTATCTATCTATCTATCTATCTTTTTTAGCTAAAAAATCTATCTATCTATATTTGACTTGGTGTTATTTAAGTTGTAAGCGTACTATTAATTCATGTTGTGGGCTTTGGTTGGCCTGAATTATCTATATTTATTATACAAAGTTTTACAGTGGTTGGGCTTTTTTGGAACCGTTTTAATCTCTGGCATTTTAGTCATAGGAAAAAATTGTCTCAAAAAAGTCATAGGAAGAAAACAATCATGCGTCGCCCCTCTCATCCAATGCAGAACCGCCGACGCCATCGTCCTTCCCCTCACCCATTACCATTATAACCGCGACATCTTCTCCCTCTCCTTCTCGTCCTTCTCGCGGCCGCAACTTTGCTCGTCTCCTCTTCCACATCCCACCCCCTTCTTCCAGGTAAAGATGGCCAGGTTGATGGACATCCATTCTTGGTTTAACAACATAAGGCAGTTGCACTAGACGGCAAGGGCCACTTTGAGGGAAATGACATCCAGGGAGAAGAAAAAGCTTTCCCCCCGCCCGCACAACCAAGGCACGACATCGAGATCCTCCTGTGGGCGATGGAGCAGGCCAATTCGTCCAGCCCGTGGGACAGGCGCAGGTGGTGGGCATTCAGATCCAGGGTAGAACATCCACTGGATCAAGAACCCACGGTGCACGAGGTGCCATTGTAGATTGTGGAGCCTCCAACTGAGTCAGAGATGACTCCGAAGCACAAGAGGAGGAGGACAGTGGTCGCGACATTGCTTCCCCGCCATTCTCCATGCTTCCCTCGCCGCTCCCGTCGTCTGAACGGTGGCGGTACCATTGTTTAGGGTAAGCTTCCCCACTCCTAATCTTCCTACTGCTCGTGCTTACAGTTGCGGTGGTAGTGATTGAGTACATGCTTTTGGGGGCTGGATTATGATGTATATGAACCCTAGGCTAAATTTGTACTGTTGTAGTGGTAGTATTTGATGTTCACCTGCATTTCTACTCCAAAAATTTGTTATGTGTCTTTCTATTATTAAGTGCTTGATACTATATTTGAACCTTTTTTTTGAGTTGTTGATTTCTTTTTTGTAGAGCTACCAGCTCTTATGGAGATGCTCATGTTGTATGTCTTGTTCTCCATTATTTGTACATAGCATTCTGTGCAATTAGATGCAATGACAAGCCATGTAGCATATTTATTTATTGCCTCCAACATGCCATCATTTTACTCTGTGCATCTCATCAAGTATAAATCTGTCAGCTATAAAACTTTGCGAATTTGCTTGATGGTTCCCACTAAACTATAAATCCCCCTTTTGTTTTCAAAGTAAGCCACAATCATCTAGGTCCCACGGCAGTCACGCACACACAAATGCTCCCAGTCGATGGCTAGCCAACCTCAGTGTGCCTCTACCAATAACAGCAGCCCTTTCTGTTATAAAACTATGCAACTTTGCTTGAAGGTTGCCACTAAAAATATAACTTCTATGTCCATGCTTCCTAAAATTTATTTGCATTATGTTGTCAATACTTTCATGCCATGCCTTTTGTTGCTATGACAAGTTTATGTTGCATGGTAAAATCTTGCTCTAAAGTGGCCATGTTAATATAATTGTTTGATGTTAAAATCTTGCCTTGTGAGCTTGGTTTTGTTTGCTTGTTGTAACCATGATGTCAACACTGTTTGTCATTATAACTGTTTCAACATAACTGTAATTTTCACTAAGTCCTAACCTGTAACAGCAACTTTGCCATTCATGTTTCGCAGGAAAAAAACTGGAGTTCACAAGGCAGGAGACCTATAGTTGTGAGGCTAGGAGGCTGATGGCGCTGCTGCTGGCTGGTCCTTCTTCTTCCAGCTTTTGTTCCTCCTTTTCTCTCTACTCATTGGATTCCTGGGCTACATCCCTATGTGTTGTTAATGTATTAAGTTGATCCTTTGAATTTATTGTATTATATTTAATGTGGAAGTACCTTAATCTCTACAAAAGAGATGTTGGTTCTATGACTGATAATTTCTAGGAGCATGCTTAAATTCAATATTTAGGGATTTTTTTTTTGAATTGTTTGGATTGCATACCACATGTGTCACGTGGTCAATATGTAGGGATTATTAACATATGAAAACAACAATTCGATCGCCTATGTAAATGTGTACAACATAATTTTCAAGATAAACTGAAACATGACACGTGCACATGCAATGTGCCAACAGGTCCAGTTGTAGTAGAAAAAGACAGCATGTGCACGTATCCAACCGTGCCTCCTACGATTTTGTTCCATGCTTTTGTCGCCACACGTCTTTGGAAGTAAAAAAATATAAGGTGATTTTCTCATAATAAACCGTTTTGGAGAGAAATTTGCAACCAACCAAAAATATCTACTGTGTGCAACTTGGCCCCCATGGGGAGATTGGATCGGCTCCTAGATTATAGGGTGAGGCCATCGTGATCGTGAGAGAAGAAATCTTTTTTTTGAGGGAAGGTAGGAATTTTGTGTGGTTACAAAATGGACCTTATTGTAATTAAGGAAATTATTATTTAACAGAAACCTTGCTATTTTCAAGCCATTATAAAAATAACTAAATTGTTTTGGCAAAAAAAGTTGATTATGGGTTAGTTCGTTTTCTGGACACATACGTGTAGTGGTGCATGCTGTGGGCCCAGGTGGCTCTAGGTGCATGCAGTGTATCATGCTGGCTAGGGGTGCACAAGGTAGTAACCTGGTGAATCGGGGTGGAAGTCTTGTGCTAATTCTATTTTGTGGTGTGCGACTTATGAGTCTACCCGGGGGGAATTCTTGGGCTTGGGGGCCGGTGTAAGTGGTGTGGGTCTACTGCGTAAGTGGTGCGCCACGTGAGTCTAGACGGCGGGGGTGCATGGTTTGGATCTAGCTACCTTGAGGTAACACATCCGGTTTGCGCACTGAGTGCGGGCCCGTTCCTCCGTTTTCATCGGTGCTTTCTCTCGGGTTAACGGAGAACAATTTAAACGCGCATGCTAGGTCCCGGCCTTTCCTGGGTCCCGCGTGCCATATTCGGGACAATTGCCACATTTCTAGGGTAGTATCATCGGGAATTCACGATCTATACCGCGGCCACATGAAATCATAGCAGGGAATGGGGTAACAATCACATGCTAAGCTCTTTGGTCCATATATATGGGCCATGTGCCACCAAAGAGAAGGGCCGCCTCGGAGCCATTGTCCATTGAGAGGAAACGAGTCTGGCCTATGAATGGTGTGCGGGGCCTGCCCCTTCATCTGCTTCAGAACTCCGTGCCGCAAGATGTGGACCCTAGCAACCAAGGCTCGTCCCGTGCGCCGCACACCAACTAGACCCACACCATGCATGCACGCGTGGCCAAGTAGACACTCACCGGTGAACCTTGAGAATGTACACAAGACGCATGCGCACTCATTAGCCATCTAGCACCCAGCCATGCACACCTAGCCAGCTTCACTCAAACCGTGAACCATTTGCCAGGTTCACCCACACCATCCATCCATTATTGACCCCTCCTCGGTTTGTTGGACCTCCGACATGAGTCCCTTCCCTCGCATTTCAGGTTTGTCAAAGCAACACGCGAGTACACATATTGCACACTGAGGTACGACGTCATTCACTAGTGCCAGCCAAAATGATGGACACTAGCGCATGGTTAGGATCGAGAAGCCTAGCGGCACATGATGTCGGCCCGATTGGTTGGGGCTGCATGACATGGGTCCAGATGAAATGCATGGCATCGCATGGATCCACATTCCCCTGCCCAATACCAAACAGCGGGCATATACCAGACAAATCCAAGTGATCGCTGACGAAGCTTGGAAACCATGTGTTATGTGCATGCTGAATTTCAATATTTAGGAATTATTAACATACGAAAACAATAATTCAAGTGTCTATGTAAAGGTGTACAACATAATTTTCAATAAAAATATGAAACATGACACATGCACATGCAACTTGCCAACAAGTGCACTTGTAGTACAAAAAGACAACATGTGCATGTATCCCACCATGCCTTCTACAATTTTTGTTCCATGTTTTTTCGCCACATATCTTTGGAAGGAAAAACAAAAGAATGTGATTTTCCCATAAAAAACCGTGATGGCGAGATGGTTGCAACCAACCAAGATAGATAGTGCATGGAAGTTGTCCCCCGTGGGGAGATTGGAACGACCACTCCTAGATTATAGGGCGAGGCCACCGTGAACGTGATAGTGAGAGGGTGAAGAAGGATTCGTTTTTTCGAGGGAAAGGAAGTAATATTGTGGGTTTACAAAAAGGAATGCACCCCTTTTTGATGGACAACAAATGCACGTTATAATGTGTAATTAATGAAATTATAATTTAACAGAAACCTTGCTATTTTCAAGCAATTTAAAAACAACTTACTTGTTTTGGCAAAAAAAATGTTGATAATGCGATAGTCCATTTTTGGACACTTACGTGTAGTGGTGCATGTTGTGGAAATCGGGGTGGAAGTCTTGTGCTAAGCTATTTTGCGGGGTGCGGCATATGAGTCTACACGGGGAATGGTTGGCTTGGGGGCCGGCGTAAGTGATGTGGGTCTAGTGTCTAAGTGGTGCACCGCGTGGGTCTAGACGGCGGGGGTGCATGGTTTGGATCTAGCTACCTTGAGGTAACGTGTCCGGTTTGCGCAATGAATGCGGGCCCGTTCCTCCATTTTCGTCGATGCTCTCTCTTGGGTCAACGGAGAACAATCCAAAAGCGCATGCAAGGTCCCAGCCTTTCTCGGAGCCCGCGCTTGCCATATTCGGGACATTTGCCGCATTTCTAGGGCAGTATCCTCGGAAATTCAGGATTTATACCGCGGCCACGTGAAATCACATCAGGGATTGGGGGTGACGGTTCCATGCTAAGCTCTGGTCCATATTTGTGCCATGTGCGACCAATGGGCAGGGCCGCCTCAGAGCCATTGTTAAGGGCAAAAAGTGCCGGGTCTCGTCTGTCGCCGCTATAATCTGTGCAAATTCTTGAGGGATCCAAATTTCTTGGGACATTTCGCGGTGTGGGTGTGGTCGAACATCGAGAGCGGCACGCATAAGCCTTCACATAGGTTGTGTGTAAACGAGACCAAAACGCATCCCGGAGCTAGCCATCGAGAAGGAACAAGTCCTGCTTGTGGACGAAGACCGGGGCTGGCCCCTTCATCTGCTTCAGAACTCTGTGTCGCAAGTTTTGGGCCCTACCCACCAAGGCACATCCCGTGCGCCGAACGCAAATTGGACCCACACCATGCATGCACGCATGGCCACGTAGACAACCACCATTCAACCTTGACAATGTACAGATGACGCATGCGCACTCATTAGCCATCTAGCCCCCCAGCCATGCAAACCTAGCCACCTAAACTCAAATCATGCACCGTTAGCCAGGTTGACCCACACCATACATCCAACATTAACCCCACCGTGGTTCATTGGACCTTCGACGAGTCCCTTCGGTATGCCAGACACGCCAAAGAGACACGTGGCTTCACATATTGCACACCGAGATCCGACGTCATTCACTAGTGCTAGCAAACCTGTCCGCATGAGCATCTCTGCGCATGGTGGACACTAGCTCGTTGTTTGGATCGAGAAGGCTAGCGGCACATGTTTTGGCCCGGTTGGCTCGGGGTCCATGATATGGGTCCAGACGAAACACATGGCATCGCGTGGATCAACATTCCCCTCCTCGGTATCGAACATCCGATATATGGCAGACGAATCCACGTGGTTGCTGACGAAGTTTTGTCACATCCATTTTCCATTCCATTGTTTGTAAAGTTTTACAACATATTTTAGGACAAATATAAAACATGACACGTGCAGATGAAACAAGCCTACAAATTCAGTTGTCCCACTGTATTACTTTGTTATGTGTAATGAGGGAGCAGTTGCATTACACAATTTTTTGAAGGGAAGTTGTATTAATCCTAAATCATGGTTGTGCACGATCGGGCTATTCATTTTAGTGAGAAGTTACGTTTTGACGTGGCAAGACGTGTTGGTGTGAACAATGCACAGGGAGGTGTGAACGTGGCAACAACTCCTTTTGACTGCCCACGACTAAATCGGTGGCTCCGCTTCCCCATAGCACGCTCCGCTTCCCCATTAGCATTTATCACATCGCCGCCGCCCTCTTCCCGTCCTCTTCCCCATCTACAAATTCGAGGGTTTTCTCCTCCCCCGCCTCAACACTCGCCTGCCCACCCCGCCGCTGCTCCCTTCCCGCCGGTGCACCTCCACCGTCGAGATGCCCAAGCGCACCATGGGAGGGAGGGCCGACGCCGGGGCCGACGCCATGGTGCATGAAGCATCCAAGCGCCGTGCGAAGCTGCACATGGAGAAACCCCTCCCCGCCGGCGAGGGGTCCAGCCGACAGCAGGGCGGCCGTGACATCATCGACCACGTCTAGGCTCCGGTGCAGGTGTCACCTACGCCGGAGCAGGTGACTCCTCTGCCACGCCATCTGCCTCCTCTGCCGCAGCCCGTGGTCAACGTCGACGGCGACGATGACGAAGAAGAGGTCAGTCCTATTTTAGGAAATATCCTAGGTTTCCTTGTTCAGTCCCTTATCTATTTTTGGGCATGGCTAGGGTTTCTGCTTTTCTTCCATCTATGAAATCCGTACCTAGATTCGTTAGATTAGGTAGGTTTGGTCCACATGGGTGCATGGGTGTGGGGGTCAGCTCCTCATTGCATAGGTTATCTTGTTTTTAAGATCTACCAACCACTCCGATCCATGGCTCTCGTGCATCCAAAATGTGTTGATGCCAAATTTTAAGATAGATCTACCAACCACCCGAAATTATTTGCCCCAAATTTCTTATATATGGTTCTTTTATTTTAAATGTACTAAAAGTGGTGTAGTTTATGCACTAAACTTCATGTCAATTTGTATAAAACTAGCCTCTTACGCTTAATCCAGCAGACACATTTTTTGTCGTTCAATTTGCTCTACACCAATTGCTTGATTCCTGGAGTCCAATTACCATAGGCTGTAATATTATTGACTTGTTATCATCCCTATTTGAAATATATTATTTGGTTGCTTATTTTCATCATAATATTTTCTGCAAGTAAAGGATAACAACACCATGCCTTGTTTACGAAAATGTCATACTAAATAATCTTCATTTTCTATCATTCATGTCTGTACTGTCAGTATGCTGAAAAAAAATAATATTTTCACATGAACATTTTAGCTATTACCTACTCCTAACTCTTTAATTTCTTTAGTAACAGAAGTAGAGGAAGAAGAATGCCTTCTGGACTCAAAAGCCAACTTGATCTCAGCCGTTTGAAATATATTGTTGTGGTTTTGGTTTGCAATATTAATGTTTGAACACCCAACATTGAAATCCTGCATCCAAAGCTGTGTTGCTAGGTTGCATTATTTTAGGCATGTATATGACATTTTTTTGATCTATATAAAATATTCTGCTATTTATGTGGGACCAGGTAGCTGCTCTGGCTCCTCAGACAGAGTAGGTGATGCCTCCTGTGGTCGTCGGCGATGTCAACAAAGAAGACGTTAGTCATCTATCTCCTTTAATTTTTTGTAAAATCCTAGGTGTGCTCTGGTCAATCATAGGTGTCAACCTAGATTCGTTAGATCCGTTAGGTTTCAGGGCGGATCCACATGTGTGCATGGGTGTGGGGGTCGGCTCCTCATTTTATAGGTTATCTTTATTTAAGATCTACGAACCACTCGGATCTCATGGTTCTCGTGCATCCAAAATGTGTTGATGCCAAATTTTGATAGCGGCAGCACCGGTACAGAGCTACAGTACTGCACCCGAATTTTTTTTGGCTGAAATTTCTTATATATGGTACTTGACCGGCATGAAACTGTCCTTGCACAGCCATTTATGTGGGCCCCGGTAACTGCTCTGGCTCCTCAGACAGAGCAGGTGTCTCCTCTGCCGCGGGTGACGCCTCCGGTGCCCGAGCCTGTGGTCGCTGGCGACGTCAACAAAGACGGCGTTAGTCATCTATCTCCTTAATTTTTTGTAAAATCCTAGGTGTGCTCCGGTCAGTCCTTTTCTCTATTTTTGGGGAAGGCCAGGGTTTCTTTTTATCTTTGATCGATGGACTCCATATCAATATTCTGTAGATTTGTTAGGTAACTACCTAGGTTACATGTGTTGAGCCCTGTATAGGCAATATTTTGATGTAGATAAATTATTCTGCTAATAAAGCCACCTAGGTTTGGTGACTGTGCTAATACAAATACGTAGCTTGACCTTGGAATTGAATTGCCTACGTAGGTGATTGTGAAAATATTTTATGCAACTTAAGGATAACAACACCATGCCTTGTTTATGAAAATGTCATATTGTATGGTCATGAAGTAAATAATCTTCATTTTCTGTCATTCATGTTAGTACTGTCATTACGATGGACTAAGAAACTTTTCACATGTAAATTTTAGATATTACTCCCTCCATTTGAAAAATATTGTTGTGGTTTTAGTTTGCAATATAAATTTTTGAACACCCAAGTATAAAATCCTGGATCCGCAGCTGTGTAGCTAGATTACATTTATTGAGGCATGTATATGTCAGTTTTTGACCTATATAAATTATTCTGCTAATAATCCGGAACAGGTAGCTCCTCTGGCTCCTCTGCCGGAGCAGGTGGTGGCTCCTCAGCCTCAGCCGGGTGTTCGTCTGCCGCGGATGTTGCCTTCCCTGCCCCCACCTGTGGTCGTCGCAGACGAGAACGAAGAAGAGGTTAGTCATCTATCCGCTTTATTTTTTTATTTATTTTGTAATATCCTAGGTTTTCTCTGGTCAGTACAAGGCAAATAAGGTATTAAAATGTTGAGTACATGTTTGGTTGCACTTGATCGATCTTTGGTTTAAATGTTCCATAAGTGGCTATGGCAATGATTTTAAACATTGATTATCTCTAAGCAATGGATATTTTAGAAAGAAATTGGATATCATCAATGTTTTACTTGAGTTGTTTTAATTAGTTCTTTTGTAGGATTTTTATTATTTATGCCACCAGTTGTATCCCACTACTCAGTTTTCCCTTAGAAGTTACGGCCGCTCAAAAGTGCCATCGATTCGTGACATGCTTACTCAGAAATGCCATTAGATGTATAAAAAATGCCATCGTTCCGTCAGATGTTTGCTTAATAATGCCATTAGACACTGTTATTTTCATTTAAAACTTCTTGACCATCCAATATGACAAAAAAAGCCCAGGCCCACATTTCAGTTCTCTCTATCTCACAATGATAAGTATGACCCCACTTGTGAGGAGTAAGTAAGCGAATAATTTTACAGGAAAATAAGAACGCTGTTGGGATCAAGTGGGCCCACACTTTATTGTAGTGAGATAGAGGGAGAGCTGGCATGTTGGTCCATAGGTATTGATGCCATTATAGCATGTCAAGATAGATTTGATATCACAATAATGATGTGCAGTGGCATTTTTGAGCATGCGTCTAAAGAAGCGATGGCTTTTTTAGCAGTAGAAATTCCTAGTGGTGATACTTAATTGTGGGACACATCTGGTGGCATAAATGATAAAAACCCTTTTTTGTAAGTACAACATTTGGGATCACTTATTGTCAGAATTCATAATAATTAACTACTTTACCTAGAACGTTGAATGGTTCAGGAACATTGATGGGTGGGGTATTGATCAACAGGGGAAACTTCCGCGACGATAACATGTGGACTTTCAATATCCATCATCATAAACACAGAAAATTCTAACCCTAAATAGATACAGCTCACGAGCTATTTTATCTAGTCATGCATGTAAGTTATAAGTCTTTTTTTGCATTAGTACATCTGTATGCTGCTCTGCCATGTTACATCATCAGTTCATGCATTTTTACGTAACAAGTGAATTTTCTTGCACTAAAGGTTGTTTGGTTAGTGACTTTGCCAAAGATTGCCATACCGAAGGTTAGGCAAGTTTGACCAACTTAATTGAGTGTTTGGTTCTAGCCACACCTTAGGCAAGCCACACTTGGGTCCCACATGGCATACACACAAAAAGTGTGGCAAGGTTCCCTTAGGCTAGGCTTGCCAACTTGTGGCTCTCATTTTGATGAACTAACCTTAGGCAAGCTTGGGAAAAATGTGTGGCAAAATGTGGCAATGCTAGTGCTCTCTTTGACATGTATGATTGATCCTTCATTTTTTTTACTATATGGTACTATCCCATTTAGTTGCTTATGTACCAACTAATAAGTTATGCATTTATTTTTTCAACATCATTTGAAGATATTTTACGCTGTCATCAATTACATTATGTTTCATAGACTCTGTGCCTGCCGAATTCTCATATTAGATATACTTACGCAACATTTGGTACTACATGTAGGTCCTAAGTGACGACGTCGACAGCGACCAAGAAACCCAGAGGATCTATAGGAGGCAGAAGGTGAGGGAGCTGAACAGTGGTGTGCTCGAGAAACGTATCAGGCCAAGAATCGGAAGGGGGGGGGCTATGGATGCCCTTACTGCATCAAGCTGATGAAAGGCGACCTGAGAAGTACCATCAACCATGCAGTCGGAACATCCCAAGGTAGCATCAAGAATGGCTACGCTTTCAGGGTGAAGCACGTCGCGTATGCCCAGTACTTGATGAGGCTTCTTTGAGGCTTTAGGGAAGTGCGCACCCTAGCAGCTAGAACTGATGCTCTTTTGGTTTTAACTATGCTAAGTACTACCCTATGCTATACTCTGTTGGTGAACGTTTATGGTCGAACTATGTGCACCAGTACTACTAAGTGGTGCTTGCTTTTGTATGTATGGAAGTGTTGAACTAAGGTAGAACTATGTTAATTGGTGTGTGGTTTGGCATCTCTGCTTGTTAAACTCATGCTCATTAATCATCGGCTCATTTAGATTAAGTAGCATAAAACCGTGAATGGCTAGGTTCGTTTGAAGCTAGTTAAGCTTGTGAGCGCTCGTTAACAGATTCTGATGTGTTATGGTATACATGATGAGTGTGTACATGTGGTTTTCAAGAAGGAAGATGGTGACTCAAAAAGGAAATGTCTGGTCTATCCTTTTCTCTATTTTTGGGGAAGGACAGAGTTTCTTTTTTTCTTTAATCGATGAGATGCCTATCCAGATTGTGTAGATGTGTTACCTAACTTGCTAGGTTACATGTGTTGAGTACTTTAGAGGTCATTTTTTGATCTATATAAATTGTTCTGCTAATAATCCGGCTATGGTTGGTTATTGTGCTTATACTATTTCATAGCTGCACCTTGGAATTGAATTTCCTATGCAGATGATTGTGATAATAACATAAAGATTGATTTGCGCTAAGCACGAGTTATGCACTAGGCAAATAAGGTCTTAAAATGTTGAGTAAATGCTTTGCTGGTTTTGTTCTTTGAGCACTGATTTTTGGTTTTAATTTAATGATCTACCTAAGTGATTGTGACAATGATTTTAAGCATTCATTATCTCTAAGCAGCGGCTAATGCATAAAGAAGCTGGATTTCATCACTGTTTTACTTGAGCATTGTTAATTAGTTTCTTTGTAAGTATTTTTTTTGGATCGCTTCTTGTCAGAATTCATAATAACTACTTATCTAGAATGTTGAATAGTTAAGGACCATTGACGGCCGGGGTATCAACAGGGGAATCTGCCACGACGATAACATGGAGACTTTCAATATCCATGATCCTAACCACACAAAATACAGGGTGGCTCTTTTATGATGCTTTAGTACTCCATCCGTCGCAAAATTCTTGTCTTTGATTTGTGTATATACCAACGTATCAAATCATGTTTTAGTCAAAATTTTGGGACGAAGTATTTTCTTGTTGTTTTTTCAAATTATTGTCACACGCCTTTTAGTTTATGACATCACGTGATGACATTGCTAGCATCACAAATGCATGCGAGACGTGATGACTATCGATGCATGGCTAGAGGTTCTAGGCGGCCAACGGTGCATGGTGTGATGTCTACATGGCCACGGAGACCATCGTGTTGGTTGTCTCGTGGCTACATGATGATCACAAAGTCTCGATCCAAGTAATACTATAGTGGCCTATGTGTACATTTCTTTCTCAGTTTGAAATTTCTAGATCAATTGATGACAATTTGATCTGATGTTTCACAAGTCTTGAGCACCAGGGTTTATGTACAAAATTTTCAATCCCCAACCCATCCACCCCGGACACGAACTTTGGATTGCATCACGTAGATGTACAAAATCCAGTTCCTAGCGCCTGCCCCAAGCGCCTACGATTGTGATTTTTTTCCAGGATCCTAATTAAGCGCCTAAAAAAGCCGGCTGCATTGTAGGTGCCCAACGCCGAAGTATTTCTGCTATAGTAGGTAACTACCAATTACTCCCCGCATCTCTCCCCCTAGGGCACGCTCTAAAACTATCGCCGCCGCTCACATGCCCGCCTCGCTGCCGCCGGATATGAAATCCACTCGTGGAGGTCGATTGGCCGTCGTGATAAAGTGGGGCCATGGACGTGGGGGGCCTGTCATGGATGCCGTCGTGACAGATCGTGGACTTGCGGAGCTAACCACCGACGTCGTCGTCCATCACATGGATGAGGATCCCCACGAGAAAGCTTTGGACTACTCGGTGTCCGACCCAGAGAAGCATCGTGTCAACGAGGTGCAGTACTCCGTCGTCGATCACAAGCAGCAGCACATGCACGGCATGGACTGGAATTCCGTTACGGTAATTTTAATTTTTTAACCCTAGATCTGTCTTCAAGTTTAAGGTTAGAGGTTAATCATTAAACCATCAATACATTGTTGAATTGGCATAATGGAATCTAGCTCTAAATATAATGTTGATCATCAGTACGTAATGATCATTATTTATTCAATCAATCTTTGAGAAATTAATGGTTCATCCACTCCACAATTTAGGGCGTTTTGGTTTTATGCTAAAAGTCAGACATCATAAAGTTTGTGCATGTTTATTGACAATTTTTTTAAAAGTACATCATATGATTTATGCTTTCATATGGATTGTATATTGCTTTTTTCTCCTTAAATTTTCAAAGTTAATAAATATTTATTTTAAAAATAATTTATAGGCACTACAGTATGAAACTTAGGGAATATTAGGTAATGTAAACAATGGTGCAGCTTATATCATACATAATTTAAACTTGCAGCCTTATTCTCATGATTATGCGGACATTTCTGAAGGACAGATGGATGCACACACTCAGAAAACCCTTGAAGAACTGTAGAATGGACAGTGCAACATGCTTAAGCGTATGGCATATCATTGCGCGTTCTGTGGCAAATATCTGGACCCGGCTTTCGTTAGTATTCTTAAGCACGCTGAAGGAGTTGCCAAAATATACCAAATGAAGCATGGTGTGAGGGCAAAACACAAGGCGCTAGCCCAATATCTCAGGAATTTGTCGGACAAAGAGAAGGTCCGAAGAAGGCGTTATGAGAACCAGCATGCCAAAGAATAGATGAATAAACGAAACCATGAAGAAGTTCTGGTTGTCATAAGTAGTCATTCATGGTTTTTTTTAAATACCAATGAATATTTTAATTTATCATAGTTTTTGCAAAAATGTTACATTTATTAAATTTAATCATAAAATGCATACAATTCAATTATTCATTTTTTCAAATATTTGCAACCTTGCATCTAATAGTTTACCATTTTATTGGTTAACCATTATTTATATATATATATATACATACTGTGGAGTGCTTAAAATTATTCAAGATCAATTGGTACTGAAAGACTCATCCACATGCAATATGAACAGCAGTGTATTTTTAGGGTTTCTTTAAAAGAACACCTGTGATCATGCTAATCTTTTGTGTTTGGCCAGAATTGGTAAAGCTACCAAATCTGCATTGATCCGGCCCAAAACTTTGTTCCTTTTGTGGGCCTGCACAAGTGGGGGGCAGAGAGAAAAGCGAGCGATGGCCCCAACCCCAACCCCACCCCCATTCCCAATCCCACCACACTTCATTATTTGCAGAGACAGAGAGGCGACGCGGAGGGCTAAGGCTAGGGTTTGCCAAGCCGTCACCTTGGCCGCCCCTGTCATCGTCAAATCGGCCGGATCCGCGAGGCCACCCACTCCCCCCTGCTCCAGCCACGATTCTCCACTGCTTCATCGACAGCAAGGTCCGACAACGGCACCTCTTCTCCCCAATCCTTGTCACGCCGCCCGAAGCGCCGGTGGTGCCAGCTTCAAATAAGTCTACTCCAGCCCCATCTGGTACCACTTCGCAGGTAAGATTGATCTTCCCTGCCCTTCTAATGTCGATCTGACATTAATTTTGCGATCTAGCAGCACCGCCCAAGTTAAAATCTGACACTTGCTTGTGTGCATGTTTCGGGTATTTGCAGATTTACTGTCAACTAGTAGGTCATATTGCAACAACTAATTTTATAGCAAGATAATCTGACAATGTACTGCGTAATCATGGTCTTACTTGTTCGTATGGGTAGTAATGGGTAAACACTTTCATGCAAGTAAGAGAAAAAGGTGGGTGTTGGCCAGCATACCTTGCTCGTCGACATAGCCTTCACTATGCTATCATCTTGCTTGATAGATGCTATCAAGTACTTTTTCCCCTGGAAAATGGCCCCCACTGCTAGATATAGAAAAAGTATATTCACAGGAGCATACACATGTTTTGGTTTGTTGGGATAGTTTGAAGACTGTGTATATGTATTTGCTGATGCTTAGTTATTAAAAACTAAAAAGGCGAGCACAGAAGCAGTCCATGAGGAAATTTGTAATGATGGAATGAGGATCAGTTATAGTTTCATGTATTACTTGATGGTAGTATGATGATTAGTGCATATTTTGAAGGATTTGTCAAGTATAGACTGCTCTTGATTGGTGCATGTTTTTGATGATATGTGCACACATGTAATATTTTTGGTTGGTGCATTTTTTTGCTGATTGTTGTTACTGCTTACTTGAATTATGTCAGCCTATCTCCAAGATATGGTATGGGCTTGTTGAGGTCAATGAAAATTTCCGGTGAGCTAGTAGTACACATTGCAACCAATTCCTCAATGTTGGATTTTCTGACATTATACTTCATAATCATGATTTTACTTGTTGGTGTGGGTAGTAATGAGTAAATAAATAGCAAGTATACAAAAGGGTGACAATTGGTCAGCATACCTTGCTCGTTCTCATAGCCTTCACTATGTTGTCATCTTGCTTGAGGGATTCTATCATGTCCTTATTCTCACTGGAAATTGGAAAATTAACCTCCACAGCTACCTCTAAAAATGTTATGTATAGCAGCAAATGCATTATTTGTTTTCTTGGGACAATTTAAAGACTTTATATTGATTACCTGATGGTACCACACAACAGCCCATCAGGAAATTTGCAGTGATCAAAGGCAGATCAGTTATAGTTTCACGTATTGCTCGATGAGAGCATTCAATCATGGTTCATTTTTACATGGCTACTAATTGGTTGGTTACCAAGTTTCCTTGTCCAGATCACAAAATTGTAACCTTGAAATATCATAATTGGTTATGTCTGCCCAATGATTATGATTCTAACCACTAGTCTTGACTAGTCATGCGAATAGTTGTCGACTAGCTTTTTCGTGTAGATGTTTATACATGAACTACGTACTTAGCAAGAAGTATGCGAAAAGATTATTCACATTGTATATGGTGCTAACAAGTCATAATGGAAGACTGATTTCATATATCAATAACTAACATTTGTTCATTGCAATGCATGCAACATGTTTGAATGGCAAGGGAAACCATCCTCATCGGCAGTGAAGAGAGTGATCACCGGACCACCTCAGATGATGCTTCAGATGGCACTTCACGTGGGAGTGATGGCTATAGCAGTGATGGCGACACCTCTAGCGACTATGACACTGATGATAGTTCTGATGGAGATGGAGATGTGGACCACGATCCTATCTTGGCACTACGGGGTAAAGTTCAATTTGGCTAGTCAGATATTGAGTGACACTTGATTACCACACATTACTCTGTTTGGGTTCTAAATGACCTTCCAAATCAACATTGACTGAACTAGAGCTTACATAGAGCAGTGTTTAGTTGTTAATTTAAATAAATCAAATATTCAATTTTCCCATGTTTCTATGAGATATTGCTGGGTGGATGTGATTGGGTTATCTTTGTCCTTCATTTCTTGATCATTGGAGTAGGCATTGATCATTAACCCAGTTCTGATGTTCTAGATCTTGCATATGAAATTATTTACTACTCTGTCATCTTAATTTTTTTGATATAGGTCTGGGATACCATGTGAGAAAAGGAACTTTCGAGGATCGGTGGGACTATCTCAAATCCATAGTAAAGCAGTGCCAACCTCCCATACCATACTATGTCAGCACCGTCACTCGCTCGGCAATCATCAGAGGGAAGAGCAAGATGGTAAACACTTGGACTTTTCTTTTTGCAAATCATACTTCACTAGTGAAAATGCCATCATGTAGAGACAGAGAGGAGGACGGGCGTGGTTGTGCAAATCATTCTTACTTTTTTTTGCAAATTATACTTCATTTTTATGTAACATTATTTATTTCCTTGTGAAATCAGTGCTTCTCAAAGGAGTACAATCAGGCCTACCTCAAAGATTATCTGCGAAAGCCCATGGTTGTGCGTGTCACCAGCGAACATTTTGAAGGTAATAAAAAGGTCTTGTTCAAGATGGGCAAGAAGGACGGGCGAGCGATCATGACGAAGAACTGGAGAGAAGTCGTTGAGGGCGCCAGAATGAAAGAAGATCAAATGGCTATCTTCAGGTTCATGGAAAGGAGTGGAGGTGGGCTTAGGGTGAACATGGTTAGTGGCATGAGGATTCGTTGACCCGCCGCAGTAGTTTGACGCTAGTTTTATAATCTGTATGTACTAGCCAGTAACTGCAAGTTGGTAGTATCAGCTTTAGGGTCCAGTAAGTGCAACTTAGTAGTAATTGGTACTTGGTAGTAACTGGTACTTTGGTGGTATAACTTTTGGGTCCGACTGGATATGAAGATCGTCCAGTAAGTGGAACTTGGAAGTAACTTGGTGGTAGTATGAACCCTATGTGGCGTAATGTACTTGCTATGCAAGTATATATATATATAACCCACCCTGGTACCCTCCTTGATATAATTACCTTTATGGGCTGCAATTATATTTCCTTTTTTGCCACAGTGATGCTAGTATTTTTAGAATCAAATCTAACCGGGTTTCAAATGGATTAGACACTACTTTCATTTTTGAACGAGGTTTGTGTGTTGGATAGTACGAGTTCTTTTGAATATGTTGTTTTTAAAAATAGCATGCTGATTTCAAAATCATCACGCTGCTTTCAAAACAGCATATTTTAAAAAGCTTGTATTTTTTGAAATCAGTTTAAAAACAGCGTTATATTTTTAAAAACAGCGTTGTATTTTTAGAATGAGGCTGTTATTTTGAAATCAGCATGCTATTTTTAAAAACAACATATTCAAAAGAACATGATTTTTTTTGAAATCAGCATGCTATTTTTGAAATCAGCATGCTATTTTTCTAAATCAACATATTATTTTTGAAATCAGCATGCTATTTTTGAAATCGACATGCTATTTTTGAAATCAGCATGCTATTTTAAAAGTAGCATATTGAAAGCATTATATTTTTAAAATAAGCATGCTATTTTTTAAAAATATCGTGCTAATTTCAAAAACAGCATGCTATTTTAAAAGTAGCATATTGAAAAGAGCATTTTATTTTTAAAAGTACCATGCTATTTTTAAAATTAGCATGCTATTTTTGAAATTAGCATGTTATTTTAAAAGTAGCATAATTTTAAAATCAGCTTGCTATTTTTAAAATCAGCATGATATTTTTAAATCAGCATATTCATTATATTTTATTTTCAATTGAACATGTTTTTTTCAAATGAGCATGCTATTTTTAAAATATCAATATGCTTATTTTCTATTTGAAAATAAACGATTTTCAATGTTATTTGAAAACGAGGTTTCTATTAACGTTCTATTTTCTTATATATATATATATATATATATATATATTTGGTTTCTATTTTATATTTCAAGTATGAAATTTGACTACACTTTGAACAAATTTCAGCAATATATTATGAAAAAAATGAAAAAAAAATATAGAAAACCAACTGCACTAAAAATGCATTGTTTCATCGATGTTGATAAATCATAACTAGCCTACCATGTCGACCCATCCATAATAAAATGAGGGTGTACCAATCAAAAGAGGAATTCAGAAAAATAGTGGCAGTCCATCAAATAGGTCTAATACATGAGAAACAAGGTGGATCACGGCATGGAAAACTGTCTACTTTAGTTTGTTCTCAATTTTTCGACCCCTGTGTAACGCCCGGATAATCTTGCTACAGTAATCCCACGCTAATCTTGCCATGTCATCCCGATTACTGTTGCTAAACGTCCGTTAGTTCAAGCCGCTCAAATTCAAATTTAAAATTAATGTCGGCAATAAAAGTTTTCAAAAATTGAAACAAAAATGTTCGGTTTGTACTAAATATTACATAGATAAATATAGTGTAGAAGATACAGTTTTATAAAATGCATAAATATTTTAAATTGAATTAAAACAGAAAACAAAAGGAAAAGGAAAACAAAAGGAAAAGGAGAAAACCCTTCCCCCCGCGCTAGGCCTTTTGGCCCAGCTGGCCTTCCACACTACCCCGGCCGCCTGAATGGGCCGGCCCCCCCCGTCGCCTTAACCCCCCCACTCCCCGAGTCCAACACCACCGACACCCACTCCCCCCCACGAAAATATCTCCTCTCTCCCCGACTGGATCGAGATCGGGAGAGGAGGTCGCTGCCCCGCGCCAGGACGCCACCGTCGCCCGGATCGACCTTCCCGGAGCGCTTCCCCGCCGGCCTGCGCCTCCTCGACGCCATCGTCCCCGTCAACCGCCCCACCCCCCGTTGCCATTTCCCTACCACACCCCGTGAGCTGCGCCCCTCCTCTCTCTCCCCTAGCCCCGCGCTCACACCGTGCCCTGCGGTCGTCCCGCCGCGCTCCCCCGCTACACCCCCGTTGCTCGCCCTGCTGCTGCTTGTTGCTGCTTGCCCGCCCCTCAATCGTCCCCTGTCGACAGCGCCCGCCGCGCCCCGTCGCCCGTGCACACCCACGCCACTGCCATCACGCCCGCAGCTCCACTGCTCCGGCTCGGCTGCTTCGCGCGCGCCCACAGTGCCCGCCGCGCGCTCCTCCTCTGCCCACCGCGTGCACCACCGCGGCCAGCGCCCCGCCAGGGCCCCGGTCGTCTCCCGGGTCCGCCCCGACGGGTACCCCGCCCGTGCCCGTTACGCCCAAACCCGCAAAGACCCCCCTGCCAATGACACAGGGGGCCCACGCCCTAGAACGTTAAAGAGAAGGTTAAAAAATGAATAATAAGTAAATTAATTAATTAGTTAATTAACTTAATTAATCTTAATTAGTTAATTAAAGAATTAATTAAACTAATTAAACTGGATTAGATTAACCTAATCAATTAACTAAACCCTAGTTAACCTAACAGTGTATGACAGGTGGGTCCCACCCAGTCAACACCTGTTGACTGCTGACGTCAGCATGACATCATGCTGATGTCATAAATCCAGATTTCGAATTAATTTAAATAATTAATTAAATTCTAGAAAATTAATAAAATCTTTAGAAAATCATATCTTTTAATCCGTAACTCGGATTAAAATATTTTCAACATGAAAGTTGCTCAGAACGACGAGACGAGTCCAGATAAGTAGCCCGTTTATCCACCACACATCCCTAGCATAGCGAACACGCAACTTTCCCCCTCCGTTTCATCTGTCCGAAAACGCGAAACACCGGGGATACTTTCCCGGATGTCATCCCCCTTCACCGGTATCACCTACTACCGCATTAGGGCACCTCTAACGTCGTTACTTGTCATGTCATGCATCACTATGCATATGCTTGCATTATATTTATTGTTTCTTCCTCCTCTTCTCTCGCTAGACACCGAGACCGACGCCGCTGCTACCCAGTACGACTTCGGTGTTGACGACCCCTCTCTCTTGCCAGAGCAACCAGGCAAGCCCCCCCCCTTTGATCACCAGATATCGCCTACTCTTCTCTATACTGCTTGCATTAGAGTAGTGTAGCATGTTACTGCTTTCCGTTATTCCTATCCTGATGCATAGCCTATCCTTGCTACTACTGTTGTTACCATTACCTGCTATCCTACTGCTTAGTATAGGATGCTAGTGTTCCATCAGTGGCCCTACACTCTTGTCCGTCTGCCATGCTATACTACTGGGCCGTGATCACTTCGGGAGGTGACCACGGGCATATACAATATACTTTACACAATTACCTTACCTGTGATACTGTTCGGAGATGGGGGCTGAAGGGGCAGGTGGCTCCATCCCGGTAGAGGTGGGCCTAGGTTCCCGACGGCCCCCGACTGTTACTTTGAGGCGGAGCGACAGGGCAGGTTGAGACCACCTAGGAGAGAGGTGGGCCTGGCCCTGGTCGGCGTTCGTAGATACTTAACACGTTTAACGAGATCTTGGTATTTGATCTGAGTCTGGCTACTGGCCTATACGCACTAACCATCTACGCGGGGACAGTTATGGGCACTCGACGTCGTGGTATCAGCCGAAGCCTTTGTGACGTCAGCAACGGAGTGGCGCGCGCTGGATTGGACTGGAACGCCTACTAGGCTAGGTCTGCTTCCGGCCGCCCACGCAACGTGCAGGTGTGCTAAGGGCGATGGGCCCAGACCCCTGGGCGCTTAGGTTTAGACCGGCGTGCTGACCTCTCTGTTGGTCTAGGTGGGGCTGCGACGTGTTGATCTTCCGAGGCCGGGCATGACCCAGGAAAGTGTGTCCGGCCAAATGGGATCGAGCGTGTTGGGTTATGTGGTGCACCCCTGCAGGGAAGTTAATCTATTCGAATAGCCGTGATCTTCGGTAACAGGACGACTTGGAGTTGTACCTTGACCTTATGACAACTAGAACCGGATACTTAATAAAACACACCCTTCCAAGTGCCAGATACAACCGGTGATCGCTCTCTCACAGGGCGATGAGGGGAGGATCATCGGTTAGGGTTATGCTATGCGATGCTACTTGGAGGACTTCAGTCTACTCTCTTCGACATGCTGCAAGACGGAGGCTGCCAGAAGCGTAGTCTTCGAAAGGACTAGCTATCCCCCTCTTATTCCGGCATTCTGCGGTTCAGTCCACATATGATAGCCTTAATCCAGTTGATACCAATGCATACATATGTAGTGTAGCTCCTTGCTTGCGAGTACTTTGGATGAGTACTCACGGTTGCTTTCTCCTTCTTTTCCCTCTATCCTTTCTACCTGGTTGTCGCAACCAGATGCTGGAGCCCAGGAGCCAGACGCCACCTTCGACGACGACTCCTACTACACCGGAGGTGCCTACTACTACGTGCTGCCCGCTGACGACGACCAGGAGTAGTTTAGGAGGATCCCAGGCAGGAGGCCTGCGCCTCTTTCGATCTGTATCCCAGTTTGTGCTAGCCTTCTTAAGGCAAACTTGTTTAACTTATGTCTGTACTCAGATATTGTTGCTTCCGCTGACTCTTCTATGATCGAGCTCTTGTATTCGAGCCTTCGAGGCCCCTGGCTTGTAATATGATGCTTGTATGACTTATTTTATTTGTAGAGTTGTGTTGTGATATCTTCCCGTGAGTCCCTGATCTTGATCGTACATGTTTGCGTGTATGATTAGTGTACGATTGAATCGGAGGCGTCACAAGTTGGTATCAGAGCCGACTGCCTGTAGGAATTCCCCTTCCACACTCCTTGGCCGAAGTTGAGTCTAGACATTACAAAAACTTTTACTAACATGGTTGTGTGCCTTACGGGCCCACATCGCCATCTGGGTGGTATTAGGCTCTTTTACTCCTCGATCCTTACTCTGGGACACTGAACTCTCTCCTACTCGGGTAAAACAATTTTACTAACTCTAACACTAGGATCCCGTGACCACGTTCACCCCGAAGTTGGATAAGCCCTAGTTATTCTTTAGAGTAGTATCTGAACATTATCCACATTGTCATTTAACTCCTATGAAAACATCTTTGTTTTCAGATGGAACCCACGAGGCAGGTCGTGCGCCACACGACGGCCATTGGTGCCTCAGGATCACCTGATGTGTTAGTTGAGATGATGACCTATCTGGGTTATCGCTGGCACCCTGAGTACACCGTCTATGAGGAGTATCAGGACTTCAACCAAGAGCAGTATCGTGCCATCGTCCACCTCTACTCTCGGGAGTATGACTCCACTACCGTGCTGCACACTGCTCATGGTGTTGGAGTGACTATCGATATGGCGGCCCACGATGCTGCTTATGATGCTCTGACACGTCTTCGTAGAGAGTATCAGGAGTTGGACACCTCCCCCTTCAGGCACATTGCTATCGCATCCGATGTTGGTGCGGAGGGATACTACACTGCTGCCTACTCCAATGTCACCCGAGAGCCCTTCTACCATCAGAACCTGGTTCTGCATGCTGATGGGCTGGATAGAGCTAACCGAGCTCTTCGCCACGAGTTGTACACCACCCGTCAGCACCTGTATCGTGCTCTGACGCTGTTGCACCCCTCTGTCCGCTCTGGTGATCTGTCACGATCTGCGATCTACCCTGCCCGGACCGCGATGCCCCAGGGCGTCGGCTGGCCAGATGTGGGAGGCTACTCTCCTACACTTGGTCCTCTCCTGCCACCTGTGCATCGGGTTCCGCACCAGAGTATCCGCGGACCCCAGGCTACTCGCGTGGAGGTCTTCCCTTCGCGTCACTACCAGCTGTTGGCTACACCTACCTCCGCAGTACCGCATGGGACTGACGTAGACTTGCCTATTAGGGTTAGATGCATTCGCCGCGAGCCTGTGTGCCGCCTATGATGTCTTAGCCTATGTAACGAACTCTATGCATGATCTCTTTTGTAAGATATGCCGACTACTATGTAGTATCTATCGTGCTGCTTTCGTTGTGCATGTTTCATCATGAATGACTCTTGTTTTTTACAAATTTCTCAATGCTGAACTACCCCTGTTAAATATTAGCAGGATGGTTAGACCAGGTGGTCGTGGTCGTGGTGGCGACGCCACACCACCGCCTGAGTACATGGCTGGTATGATCCAACAGCTTGAGATGAATCGCCAGTTCATGGAGAATATGATGGCTCAGTTTCCTCGCCCCAATATGAACCAGCAGCCAACCCCAGTAACTCTGTAGGATTTCATGCGCCTGAACCCAACTGTGTACCGCAGCTCAACTCAGCCTCTGGATGCTGATGACTGGCTCCGTGACATCACCTATGAGATGGAGTCTGCTGATGTAGCCCCTGCTAGCTATGTCACCTTTGCTTCCTTCTTCCTGAGGGGACCCGCAGCTCAATGGTGGGACAGCCACAGGCGTACACTGCCAGCTGGAACAATCATCACCTGGCCAGACTTCCAAGCTGCCTTCCGTGCTCGCTTCATTCCTCAGGGAGTCATGGACCGGAAGAAGCGTGAGTTCCGCAACCTCACCCAAGGCAACAAAACTGTGGAAGCTTACCAGCGGGAGTTTCTTAACTTGTCCCGCAATGCTGAAGAAGACATTGCAACTGATGCACGCAGACAGGAGAAGTTCCGTGATGTCCTTCAAGCTGACATCAAGCTCGCACTTCTAGTGCATGACTTTGCTGATTTTGCCACTCTGGTGAACAAAGCCATCAATGTCGAAACTGGTCTACAGGAATACCAGAGCTCTCACAGGCGCAACCGTGACACGTGCTCATCTTCGGGCCCGTCCTCGCAGAAACACAAGATATGGATTCCCAATAGCTTGTACCAGCCGGATGCACCTACCCCAAGGCAGACCTATGCTGCACCTCGTCTGCCTGCTCCTCCGACTAGGCAGCCAAGACTCCCAGCTCCACCACCACAAGCTCCTGTTCCCACTCCCAATAATGGGTTGTGCTTCAGGTGTGGACAACCAGGGCATCGTGCTAGGGAATGCAACCAGAACCAGAATCAACTGGCCCTTCCAGCAACTGGCCGTGGAAGCAACCAGCCCCGCAGCAACAATGCCAAGTCTTATGGTCGTGTTCATGCCAACCACGTTGATCTGAGCAAAGCTCAAGACCAGCCTGCTACTGTGATGGGTACCCTCCTCGTAAATTCAGTACCAGCATCCGTTTTATTTGATACAGGTGCATCGCATTCATTCATGTCAGAAGGTTTTGCATGCTTGCACGACATTAAATGTGAGGACATGAATGCTTCACTATTAGTACACACCCCTGCGGGCCAATGTCGAACCTCCATGATTTGCAACGACGTCCCTGTAGAAATCGAAGGACTGGAATTCCTTGTCTCTCCCATCATACTGAAGTCCTGTAGCATTGATCTCATTCTGGGAATGAATTGGTTAAAAGCGCATACTGCTTCTATAGTTTGCGCTACTAAGACCGTCCATCTGCTACACCCTTCTGATGAAATAATAGCTTACCAAGCTCATCTAGTTCAGAACGCCGAGGCACGACTTTATGCCTTGAATGCGTTGAACGTTGCACCACTCGAGGGCATTGAAAACATTCCCGTCGTTCGTGAATTCCAAGATGTCTTCCCAGAAGAGCTTCCAGGGATTCCCCCTGCTAGAGCTGTCGAATTCATCATCGACTTGAAACCCGGCACCACCCCTATAGCTAAACGACCCTACAAGATGCCGCCGCATGAGCTCATTGAGCTTAAGGAGGAAATCGACAAATCTCTTGTCAAAGGTTTCATTCGCCCAAGTTTCTCTCCTTGGGGAGCACCTTCTCTCTATGTTAGGAAGAAGGATGGGACAAACCGATTGGTCCAAGACTACCGTCCTATAAACCAAGCTACCATTCAGAATAAATACCCTCTTCCTCGGATCAATGATCTTTATGATCAACTGGCTAGCTCATCAGTGTTCTCCAAACTCGACTTGAGGTTGGGTTACCACCAGATCCGTGTTCGTGAAGAGGACATCCCAAAAACCGCCTTCGTGACTCGGTATGGATCATACGAGTACACCGTCATGTCATTCGGCTTAACGAATGCTCCAGCCACCTTCTCTCGTTTGATGAACTATATATTCATGGATTACCTCGACAAGTTCGTCGTGGTTTATTTGGACGATATCCTTGTATTTTCGAAGAACAAGGAGGAACATGCTGAACATCTTCGTCTTGTGCTGGAAAAACTTCGGGAGCATCAGCTGTATGCTAAGTATTCCAAGTGTGAATTCTGGCTCCCCGAAGTAACCTATCTTGGGCATGTCATCTCCAAAGATGGTATTGCCGTCAACCCTGAACGAGTTCAGGCTATTCTCGATTGGACTCCTCCGAAGAATGTGAAGCAAGTCTGAAGTTTCCTCAGTCTCGCCAGCTATTGCCGTCGATTCGTCGAGAACTTCTCCAAGATTGCCAGGCCCCTGACTAATCTGTTGCATAAGGGTGTCAAGTTTGACTGGACAGACAAGTGTCAGGAAAGTTTCCAGGCGCTCAAAGACAAGTTGACTTCTGTCCCCGTGCTTGCGCCACCTGATACTAAGAAGGACTTCGTCATTTACTGCGACGCTTCCCGCCAAGGATTAGGCTGTGTCCTAATGCAGGAGCGCAGAGTGATTGCTTATGCCTCTCGTCAACTGCGCCCTCACGAAGAAAACTACCCAGTTCATGACCTCGAGCTGGCTGCTGTCATTCATGCTCTGAAGCGGTGGCGACATTACCTTCTCGGTAATCGTTGTGAGATCTTCACTGACCATCAAAGTCTGAAGTATCTGTTTACTCAGCCAGATCTGAACCTCCGTCAGCAGAGATGGATGGAGACTGTTGCAGACTTTGACGTGGGTATATCCTACACCCCCGGCAAGGCTAATGTAATGGCTGATGCCTTGAGCCGCAAGTCTGACTGCAACCACCTCCAGGTTCATAAAGTTCAGCCCTCGCTTGTCGAAGAATTTAGAAAGCTGAACCTCCATATTGTTCTTCCTGGAGCACTCGCTCCCCCTCCCCCGGAATTCCGCAAGATGAATCTTCTTGTTATTACTAAGGGTTCTCTAAATACCCTGACTGTCGTACCAGATCTCGTAGCTGGTATAAAGACTATACAAGGTTATGACTCTGAAGTCCATAAGATTAAACGCCATCTAGCAGAAGGGAAGCCCTCATTCTTCACTATCGCCGATGATGGCGCCTTGTATTTCAAAGGCCGCCTAGTGGTACCATGTTCGAAGAAAAACCTGGATAAGACTAAAAGGGTTATGCAAGAAGCTCATGATACGCCTCTGTCCATCCATCTTGGTAGTACAAAGATGTACCAGGATATTCGTCAAAGATTCTGGTGGTCTAAAATGAAGGAGGACATTGCTCGTTATGTTGCTGAGTGTGACGTATGTCGCCGTATCAAAGCAGAGCATCAGAGGCCTGCTGGAACTCTGCAACCTATCTCTATTCCTGAATGGAAATGGGACCATGTTGAAATGGACTTCGTCACTGGATTTCCCAAATCGCAGAAAGGTAATGATGCTATTCTTGTCTTCATTGACCAGCTTTCTAAAGTTGCACATTTTCTGGCGGTCAAAGAGACAATCACTCCTAGTCAGCTAGCTACTCTCTACATGGCCAGAATTGTTTCACTTCACGGTATTCCACTGGTTATCAGTTCAGACCGTGGCAGCTTATTCACTTCAAGGTTTTGGGCGAGTTTCCAAGAAGCTATGGGAACTCATCTGTCGTGCAGTACTGTGTTTCATCCGCAGTCACAAGGGCAAGTTGAACGTGTCAACCAAGTTCTCGAAGACATGCTTCGAGCTTGTGTAATCTCATTCGGCAAGAAATGGGAGGAATCTCTTCCATATGCCGAGTTCTCTTATAATAATAGCTACCAAGCTAGTCTGACGATGTCCCCCTTCGAAGTGCTATATGGACGAAAGTGTCGAACCCCTCTGAACTGGTCAGAAACTGGGGAACGTCCACTCTTCGGTACGGATATTATCCAACAGGCCGAAGAACAAGTTCGCATTATTCGCGAGAATCTCAAGACTGCTCAGTCACGTCAGAAAAGTCAGTATGACCGTCATCACCAAGACATGGTCTATCAACCTGGCGAAAAGGCTTATCTTCGAGTTACACCAATGAAGGGTGCACATCGCTTCGGGATCAAGGGAAAGCTAGCTCCCTGCTATATTGGTCCTTTCACTATTCTCAAAAGGCGTGGAAAGGTGGCATATCAACTGGAGCTTCCGCCGAACCTTTCTCAGGTTCACGATGTGTTCCACGTGTCACAACTCCGACGCTGCTTCAAGGACCCAATCCGAGCAGTGAATCATGAAGTGCTTGAATTGCAACAAGACCTCTCCTATAAAGAGCATCCGGTCCGCATTCTCGACCAAGCTGAACGCCGCACACGTCAGAAGGCGATCAAGTTCCTCAAGGTCCAGTGGTCGAATCACTCTGAAGACGAAGCCACCTGGGAACGCGAGGATCGTCTTCGTGATGAATACCCCGCACTGTTTCCTTCTACCTCCTAAATCTTGGGACGATATTTCTTGTAGTGGAGGAGATTTGTAACGCCCAGATAATCTTGCTACAGTAATCCCACGCTAATCTTGCCATGTCATCCCGATTACTGTTGCTAAACGTCCGTTAGTTCAAGCCGCGTCAAATTCAAATTTAAAATTAATGTCGGCAATAAAAGTTTTCAAAAATTGAAACAAAAATGTTCGGTTTGTACTAAATATTACATAGATAAATATGGTGTAGAAGATACAGTTTTATAAAATGCATAAATATTTTAAATTGAATTAAAACAGAAAACAAAAGGAACAGGAAAACAAAAGGAAAAGGAGAAAACCCTCCCCCCCCCGGGCTGGGCCTTTTGGCCCAGCTCGCCGTCCACACTACCCCGGCCGCCTGAATGGGCCGGCCCACCCCGTCGCCTTAACCCCCCCACTCCCCGAGTCCAAAACCACCGACACCCACTCCCCCTCCCCCCCCACGAAAATATCTCCTCTCTCCCCGACTGGATCGAGATCGGGAGAGGAGGTCGCTGCCCCGCGCCAGGACGCCGCCGTCGCCCGGATCGACCTTCCCGGAGCGCTTCCCCGCCGGCCTGTGCCTCCTCGACGCCATCGTCCCCGTCAACCGCCCCACCCCCCGTTGCCATTTCCCTACCACACCCCGTGAGCTGCGCCCCTCCTCTCTCTCCCCTAGCCCCGCGCTCACACCGCACCCTGGGGTCGTCCCGCCGCGCTCCCCCGCTGCACCCCCGTTGCTCGCCCTGCTGCTGCTTGTTGCTACTTGCCCGCCCCCCAACCATCCCCTGTCGACAGCGCCTGCCGCGCCCCGACCGCCCGCCGCGGCCGCCGGCGCCCCGTCGCCCGTGCACACCCACGCCACTGCCATCGCGCCCGCAGCTCCACTGCTCCGGCTCAGCTGCTTCGCACGCGCCCATAGTGCCCGCCGCGCGGTCCTCCTCTGCCCACCGCGTGCACCACCGCGGCCAGCGCCCCGCCAGGGCCCTGGTCGTCTCCCAGGTCCGCCCCGACGGGTACCCCGCCCGTGCCCGTTACGCCCAAACCCGCAAAGACCCCCCCTGCCAATGACACAGGGGGCCCACGCCCTAGAACGTTAAAGAGAAGGTTAAAAAAATGAATAATAAGTAAATTAATTAATTAGTTAATTAACTTAATTAATATTAATTAGTTAATTAAAGAATTAATTAAACTAATTAAACTGGATTAGATTAACCTAATCAATTAACTAAACCCTAGTTAACCTAACAGTGTATGGTAGGTGCGTCCCACCCAGTCAACACCTGTTGACTGCTGACGTCAGCATGACATCATGCTGATGTCATAAATCCAGATTTCGAATTAATTTAAATAATTAATTAAATTCTAGAAAATTAATAAAATCTTTAGAAAATCATATATTTTAATCCGTAACTCGGATTAAAATATTTTCAACATGAAAGTTGCTCAGAACGACGAGACGAATCTGGATATGCAGCCCGTTTATCCACCACACATCCCTAGCATAGCGAACACGCAACTTTCCCCCTCCGTTTCATCTGTCCGAAAACGCAAAACACCGGGGATACTTTCCCGGATGTCATCCCCCTTCACCGGTATCACCTACTACCGCGTTAGGGCACCTCTAACGTCGTTACTTGTCATGTCATGCATCACTATGCATATGCTTGCATTATATTTATTGTTTCTTCCCCCTCTTCTCTCGCTAGACACCGAGACCGACGCCGCTGCTACCCAGTATGACTACGGTGTTGACGACCCCTCTCTCTTGCCAGAGCAACCAGGCAAGCCCCCCCCCTTTGATCACCAGATATCGCCTACTCTTCTCTATACTGCTTGCATTAGAGTAGTGTAGCATGTTACTGCTTTCCGTTATTCCTATCCTGATGCATAGCCTATCCTTGCTACTACTGTTGTTACCATTACCTGCTATCCTACTGCTTAGTATAGGATGCTAGTGTTCCATCAGTGGCCCTACACTCTTGTCCGTCTGCCATGCTATACTACTGGGCCGTGATCACTTCGGGAGGTGACCACGGGCATATACAATATACTTTACACAATTACCTTACCTGTGATACTGTTCGGAGATGGGGGCTGAAGGGGCAGGTGGCTCCATCCCGGTAGAGGTGGGCCTAGGTTCCCGACGGCCCCCGACTGTTACTTTGAGGCGGAGCGACAGGGCAGGTTGAGACCACCTAGGAGAGAGGTGGGCCTGGCCCTGGTCGGCGTTCGCAGATACTTAACACGTT
This sequence comes from Triticum urartu, assembly GCF_003073215.2. NCBI lineage: Eukaryota > Viridiplantae > Streptophyta > Magnoliopsida > Poales > Poaceae > Triticum > Triticum urartu. Next base: position 740,065,434 of record NC_053024.1, read on the forward strand.
TAACGAGATCTTGGTATTTGATCTGAGTCTGGCTACTGGCCTATACGCACTAACCATCTACGCGGGGACAGTTATGGGCACTCGACGTCGTGGTATCAGCCGAAGCCTTTGTGACGTCAGCAACGGAGCGGCGCGCGCTGGATTGGACTGGAACGCCTACTAGGCTAGGTCTGCTTCCGGCCGCCCACGCAACGTGCAGGTGTGCTAAGGGCGATGGGCCCAGACCCCTGGGCGCTTAGGTTTAGACCGGCGTGCTGACCTCTCTGTTGGTCTAGGTGGGGCTGCGACGTGTTGATCTTCCGAGGCCGGGCATGACCCAGGAAAGTGTGTCCGGCCAAATGGGATCGAGCGTGTTGGGTTATGTGGTGCACCCCTGCAGGGAAGTTAATCTATTCGAATAGCCATGATCTTCGGTAACAGGACGACTTGGAGTTGTACCTTGACCTTATGACAACTAGAACCGGATACTTAATAAAACACACCCTTCCAAGTGCCAGATACAACCGGTGATCGCTCTCTCACAGGGCGACGAGGGGAGGATCATCGGTTAGGGTTATGCTATGCGATGCTACTTGGAGGACTTCAGTCTACTCTCTTCGACATGCTGCAAGACGGAGGCTGCCAGAAGCGTAGTCTTCGAAAGGACTAGCTATCCCCCTCTTATTCCGGCATTCTGCGGTTCAGTCCACATATGATAGCCTTAATCCAGTTGATACCAATGCATACATATGTAGTGTAGCTCCTTGCTTGCGAGTACTTTGGATGAGTACTCACGGTTGCTTTCTCCTTCTTTTCCCTCTATCCTTTCTACCTGGTTGTCGCAACCAGATGCTGGAGCCCAGGAGCCAGACGCCACCTTCGACGACGACTCCTACTACACCGGAGGTGCCTACTACTACGTGCTGCCCGCTGACGACGACCAGGAGTAGTTTAGGAGGATCCCAGGCAGGAGGCCTGCGCCTCTTTCGATCTGTATCCCAGTTTGTGCTAGCCTTCTTAAGGCAAACTTGTTTAACTTATGTCTGTACTCAGATATTGTTGCTTCCGCTGACTCTTCTATGATCGAGCTCTTGTATTCGAGCCTTCGAGGCCCCTGGCTTGTAATATGATGCTTGTATGACTTATTTTATTTGTAGAGTTGTGTTGTGATATCTTCCCGTGAGTCCCTGATCTTGATCGTACATGTTTGCGTGTATGATTAGTGTACGATTGAATCGGAGGCGTCACACCCTGAAATCCTTTTGTTTTCTCTGCTTGACCCTGTGCATCTAAACATCCTGTCTCGACTTCACTTTAGCTTTCCTGCATGAAACAACGTTTGTTAATAGGATAGCAAAGAAGATTTGAGCATGTACAGTACACTATAACAGAAAAAACACTAACTTCACTGATTTTCTCTTCATAGCTACAGAAGCTAACTTGACAGCTCTTATTCGCTCAGCCTGTGGTACATTCCTATCAGGCCTTTTTGTCTTCATCACCCCTTTGGCCTGTTCTTTACCGACCTTACTAGAGTCTTTCCTGGAAAAGTTAAGAAACGTCAACGCAGTACTAGCAAATACCCGACTTCTAGAGCGGACATGTAAGTACAGACACTAACTTCACTGGTTTTCCTAGCGTGCCCTTGTCATCATTCTTTTTTGTCCTCCCAGCATTGACATTTGGAGCGCCCTTGCGTTTCCTGCAAAAAATGAAATAGATGAATCTGCAGCCAGCATTCGAAAACATCTTTAAGTACGCACAATTGTGCTAATGCCCACTTGTTTGGTTTTGCGTAATCCCCTTCTGCAACCTCCAATGGTCTCTTTCTAGCCCTCCTCAGCCCACCATCTTCTGCATCTGAATCTTCCTCTTCTTCCTCATCTGAATCTCCCTCTTCTTCTGTATCTGAATCTCCCTCTTCTTCTGCATCTGAATCTTCCTCTTCTTCTGTACCTGAATCTTCCTCTTCTTCTGTATCTGCCTCTGTCTCTTCTTCTGTATCTGCCTCTGTCTCTTCTTCTGTATCTGACTCTGTCTCTTCTTTTTGCTTCTTCCTCCTTGTGCTATTTGATTTCCCCGATTTTTTCTTGTGTAAATTGAAGAAAAACATGTGAACACTCTCTGGGAGAACATATTAACACTGTAAGCATGTATGGAAATGAACAATGAGATAAACATGTACACTAACTTTGTTGCTTTTTTTGAATCGTCCTCTTCTTCTATATCTGAATCTGTGTCTTCTTCTGTCTCTGAGTCTTTGTCTTTTCCCTTCTTCCTCCTTGTCACCTTCGATTTCCCCGATTTGTTCCTGAGTAAATTGAAGAAAAAGAGAGAACATATTAACATTGTAAGCATGTATGGAAATGAACAATGAGATAAACATGTGCACTAACTTCGTTGCTTTTTTCCCTCTCATCCGCTCGCGCCTGGATTTAATCCTCTTGTTTGATTCTTCGGTAGTTGGTCTCCCTTTTGGAACTATTTTGATTGTATTTTCCACGTCATCAGTGCAGCATTCGCGAGCAGCAGAGAAGTATGCCGGCAAAGGAACAAACGATTTATGGCCTTCATCCAAATCAATTTTTTCTCCATCAACCAATATACTCCGGAGGAACTCCATCACCTGTTCTGACTGTGAATCGCTAGCTGCGGCTGTGAATAAAGCGTCACTAGCCATGTTGCGTAGTTGATGATACTTATTCATGTGATCAGACCATACATGCGTATTCGCAGTCCTCGAAGAAGGGAATGCTGGCTTGGCCTGCATTGTCAATCTTTTCTTGACAATTTTTTTTGGAAATGTGCGTACACCAAGATGATCTAGCTAGAACGCAGAATATATGTGCGCATGGGTAATCCTGACTTTCCAACTTTTTACATTTACAAGCTGCATCATCCAGTCTTACTCCTGTAAACAGACAAGTCACGTGATATATAAAATCCACAGGCTTAGCATCCACGCCTTGTGCATCCAACTTTTTTGCCTCCAACTCCTCACTGTCCTTACCTTCCAAGTGATTGGGGTCCTTAGCATCCAGATTTTTGGCATGCAAGTCCACACCATCCTTGCCTTCCATGTCATTGGGATCCTCAGCATCCAAGTTTTTTGCATGCAAGTCCTCAGCATCCTTACCTTCCAAGTCATTGGGATCCTCAGCATCCAAGTTTTTTGCATGCAAGTCCTCAGCATCCTTACCTTCCAAGTCATTGGGATCCTCAGCATCCAATTTTTTGCATGCAAGTCCTCAGCATCCTTACCTTCCAAGTCATTGGGATACTCAGCATCCAATTTTTTAGCATGCAAGTCCTCAGCATACTTACCTTCCTTACCTTGCAATTCTCTAGCATCCCTGCCATATGGGACTTTATCATATGGGGCTTTGTGCAAAACTCCAAAAACGACCAAACCATCACATGCTACCCGCTCCGTGACCTGCCAATTTGTCCCTTCGACAATCTGACGCTTTACCTTTGGAAACATCACAGTTGTATAAATATAAGAGGCAGCAATCTCCAGAGGGTGTGCATTCAGCTTAGTGAAGGGTATCGTATGTGTTGCTACTGCGTCTAATGCTCCTTCAGTCTTACGCATTATGGATACACAGTGCTCAACATGCTGGAACAAATCAACAAGCTGCATCTTCATGTTCAGGTGCACATGAAGCCTTGAGTTGAGAGACTCACTCCTCTGATTACTCATCATGCCTAGGAAATATCTACCCTTTGTGTACGCAGCAGCCCATTTGTGTCGCAGCTCGTACATCCTGTTAACCCATGACGACCTCTTGCCCGTTGGTTTTATTTTGAACCGAACCTTATAAGCCTCCCATCTTTTCTCAAACTCATCAACATCCCCTAAATGAATCCCCTAAATTGCTCCAGCTTTTCCTTGCGGAGGTGCATCACCATATTCTCCTCGATATGCCACGTGCACAAACGATGATCTGTTCCGGTCCAGACAGTAGCTATTGCTTTAGCCATTGCACCGTCCCCATCGGTGATTGCTGAAATTGGTGCCGTCTGGGACATTGCCTCAAAAAATACATGAAGAAGCCACTGGTATGATGCAACTATCTCGTCTGACACTAGACCGACCCCAAACAAAACCGTGCTGCGGTGATGGTTCAGACCAACAAATGGAACAAATGGAAGCCTGTACTTGTTAGACCGATAGGTACTGTCGAACACCATGACACCACCAAAGGCAACATAGTCAATGCGAGATTGTGAGTTAGCCCAGAATATGTTCCTCAAATGGCCTTCGATGTCTTTTGTGTATTTGAAAAAGAATTCCGAGTCTGCTTTTTTCTGTGCAATCATATAGGTGAGCAAATATCTAGCATCACTGCCTTCTATCTTGCGCTTCTTCTGGACTGAAACATGGTTGTATAGATCTCGATCTATAAATCCAAGCTTGTCAGGACCTCCGGCACTCTTCTCCATTACATTCATAATCTGATGTGTTCGAAGTCCACTGACAGCATACTCAATGACATCGGCCTTTTGTGCGTCAGTCATTCTACGATGAGCCGACAAGTATGGAGTCGGGTCAGCAGGGACAAACAGATGGTTATGCTTGTCCACAAAATTCTTGACGAACTAGAGGCCACTTCTATCTTGTAGCTCAACCTGAAAAATAGCAGGACACCCACACCGAGAAAGACCCCTCGGTGTTCTTTTTCTTTCAGTTCTGTTAAAGTGCTTAAGGGCCTGCCATCCTTGTTTGCAGCACTTGTATGTCCTTCTGTATGCATTTTGTTTCGGACCCGGACCCCTGTACTTCAGATCATCCTTTCTAACACCAAATCCTTTTTTTCTCTCATAGCCTACGTAGAACATGTAGGCTTCTTCCTCAGTCCTGAACGTCTTCTTCACAATCTCTAAGGTCTGAACCAGCCATGCCTTTATTATCAATTCCTTTACCTTGTATGTGTACATCATCCATGTCTATGCCATCCTTGCCTGCATCCTCATTATCCTTATCATCCATGCACATACCATCCATTCCATTGGGGTCCATGCCTTTGCCTTTGTTGCCTCTATGACCCATGTCCTTGTCGTCCTTGCCTGTATCACCCAAGTTTTTGCCATTGTTGCCTTTATCATCCATGTCGTTATGCTGCCAGCGGAAACAGATAGTCAATGTTATGGATGGATAGCATACGATATCGAAATTATGCACTACTCTGCTTAAATAATTGATTTATTTTTTCATATCAGATTCATGTACCTAACTCGGTCCTTCAAAAGCTGTAAGTAAATATGCCCTGACTAAATCCAGAAATTTGTAATTGATTGTACTAGCTCTAACTGATGATCTCCTAACTAAATCCAAAGTCCACGAGTCCTTCAAATGCCTTGATAGATCCACCCTGATAGATCAATTATCTCCAAACTCCTTTCAAAATTATATCCTAACTAAATCCATATTATCTCGTAACAAAATCCAAAAGTATGTCCTAACTAAATCCAAATTATCTCCTAACTAAATCCAAAATAAGTCCAAACTCCATACAAAATAATTATCTCCTAACTAAATCCAAAATATCTCGAAACTCAATTCAAAAGTATCTCCTAAGTAAATTCAAAATAACTTTCTTTGAATCCAAATCTGCTGACAACTTTCTCATGCCACATAATCCTAACTAAGTCCTTCAATATGTCGTAGCTACATCCGACTTACACTTCCTTTCAATCGTAATCTCATCACAACTTTCTGAAAAGATAAACCCTAATCCTCATATGACATATCCTAAACCCTAACCAAATCCGACCGAAATCTCCTCACAACTTTCTGAAAAGATAAACCCTAAACCTCACATGACATATCCTAAACCCGAATCAAATCCGACCCCTATTGGTTCTATATGCAGAAGGGACCAGAAAAGATTTGATATGGCTAGGCACTTACAGCGAAGATCCGGCGTGAAAAAGTTGATGCACGTCGATGAGGATGATGTGGCCTCTCGGGTCGGGGAAGGTGGCGTCCGCTCGGGGAAGGATCTGGCGCCGCGACCCGACTGGGGTGACTTGCGATGGAGGGAGTGAGGGGGAGTAGGAGCAGGAGGGGTAGACACGGCGAGTGCGATCTGCCGCGATCGAGGGCGCCGGAGGCGATCAGCGGCGATCGAGGGCGCCCGAGGTTAGGGCTCGAGAGGAGGAGAGAGGACGAACCGCTCGAACCGAAATTCAAAAGAGTACGCACGATGATGGGACCTCTATAATGAAGTGCTTTATTAATGTAATTAATTTAATCTAAAAATTTAGGACGATAATACCTCTGGACCAAATTGGGCCGATTAAAGGTAAAAAAAATTAGGTCGAAAATACCTTTGGCCTTAAAAAGGCCCAATTATTCTCATCTGTTAGATCGACCATATAATACATGTGCTCTGGTGTATTATAATGCACAGTAAAATTTCCCGTTATTAAACATTGGAAAGAAAATATATGTGGAGTACTACGAAAATGAGCACATGCTTCATGTTGATTCCGAGAGTAAAAATGTTATGATGGAGACATCTTGCCTGATAAGGGCACTTAATTAATTCTGTGTACGTAGCACATGCATTGCAACGGTCACAGATGCGAGCTACGTACTCATTGCGTGTACATTTGGATCGAGGCAACTTTGTGTTGTAGAAAAACACATGCTTAATTAGGTGTCCATACATATATGTTTATGATGAGAGACTTGTCCGTTTTTTTTGACAAACTTTGAGGACAAAGTGTTCCTACATTTCATATAGGTAGGGGAATTGGCCTGACTTACGATGGAAATTAGACCAAAAAAAGGTACAAACTAAACACTTAAAAATACAAACTAGAGCTTGGGGACAGGATTCTAGACTAGGTGAAGAAGAATAGGAATACCACAGAACGTTGTCTAAGTCTGATATCAGAGCGCCGATCCCAACATCTTTCGACGAGTCTCATATTCAACAACAGCAATCTCCACCACCTCGGGAAAGCTCATGCAATGAGATGATCATCGCCGTCTCGCTTTCCGAGCACACCAAATTGTCCTCATCCTGTGCTGTGAAAGGTACTACCCACCCAAATGCAAGAAAACTGAATTCCCATGCATGTCTATATGACCAGATAATAAGATCTCCATGGTAGCTTCCTCTCCTCATAATAAACTAATTGAAGATAGGAAGGCACATCTCAATCTCGCTGAACACAACGAAATAGGTACCTCTCAGAGCATACAGCTCCTGCACCAGCAAGGCTGGTCGACATCCTAGGGATTTAGGTGAGGTCGATACTAAAGACACCTTTAAACTGGAGCTGCGAACTCACCATCAGGGCATGAGAATGCTCTCGCGCAGAGCAATAGCGCCCAATTGCAAGTTTAAACGTATACATGACAGCTAGTTGCATGCATGTGTAATGTGCTACATTTATACATATACCAGGGTTTCAACTTTCAAATGAACATATAGGGTATGTTTGGTTTCAGTCATGAAGTAGAATATATCTATACCTATACCCTTACTAATAAAGGGGCTATTGCTTCTTACCACCGTAATTTCGTCTGTTTTTTGGTCTATTGTTTCTCCAATTTTTTCATCCGTTCACCCATATTATTATTATTTTTGTTTTTTTCACTATATGAGGTGGTTTTTTAGTAAAATTCGAGATGGTACTAATTACGTAAAGATGTTTGGTATGCTTCGTGGTCCTCTCGCGTCGGCAACCATGGAGGAAAAGGCCCAAAGGAAAAGACTTGAGTTGGGCCTGGCTCCGGAACTTCGCGTTTATTTTTATGAGCAGCGAAAAATATTTCACTCGTGCAGGGAGCCAGGGATCGAACTCCCGACCTCAACTCTAGCCCCCAATGATGCAACCACCTGACCACACTTATTCCTATGAAAAATAATGGGTTTGCTGCACAAATAAAATTGTCCCACCTCGCCTTTTCCAATCAGCATAAATCACTTTATATACGCCTTCGAGTTTCGGGAAATAAGAGGATTTCAGCCGACGTGCAAATAAATAAGGAAGGAAAGGAATTGACTTCCTTGTGACAAGAGAAAATAAGGAAAGAAAAATGAATTCTTTGTGGCGGAGAAAGTAAGGAATGGAATAAAAAGATTTCAGCTGATGTTCAAAGAAATAAGGAAGGAAAGCAATATGTAAGGAAGGAAGAAAATAAGGAAGGAGTAATAGTATTCAACGTGGCTGTTGCGGATGAGACTTGCCTGCTCCCCCGGCGTGTGCCCATCCGTGCGGCCCGGCCCCACCCCTTAAAATCAGGGGGGAGACGATTAGATTAGAAAGAAAAGAAAAAAAAAAGACAACCGGAGGATGAAGTGGGAGCACGGATGGGAGCATGGGGAGGGAGCAGGCAAGCCAAGGAAAGGAATAGCGGATTTCAGCCGACATGCCAAAACATAAGGAAGGAAAGGAACATATACGGAAGGAAAAAAATAATGAAGGCGCAATTCATGCATTATATCCGCTCACTATAAACGCATTATATGGAAGACATTGCACATTGGTGGTTAGAGCGATTGCATAGTTTCAAGGGGTGATTGAAGGGTTTTTTCTACATCAGGGAGGATTGAAGGTTGCTTTAGCCAATTGAGATAAAAAAAATGTTCACACGTAAAAACAAAGAGAAAAAATTTGTCTACCCATTAATGAAGCACGACCGGCAAGTCGGACAATGCATGCATCTACCCATTAATGAAGCACGACCGGCAAGTCAGACAATGCATACTATTATTAGACCTTGTGCAAAGATGATCGGCTTGAAAAAATTCCTCTTCTTCTTTTTAGAACGAAGGCTCGAGAGAGAGCCCGGCTTTGAATTAACAAAGCCATCAACCGGCCAGGAGTTACATCGGACAACCATTTACAAGAGGAAAAAAGAAAAACACGGCAGATACGTGGTGCTACTAGACAACTTGCAAACCTCAACAACACCAAACACTACAACATAATGTACAACAAAGCTTTGCTTGATGTCGATGATGTCCCCAGCCGCAGAATGAGCACCATAGGTGGAGCGGAAGCACTAACAAGATGAGACCCGTCATAGGCAGGGAGCATGCCCTCATCTGCACCAGGGGGTGGTGAGCTGCAACAACCTACCCAAAACCATCTCCGAAGAGGACCCCTGCCCCTCGTCCTGGCTCGAAGGACGTCATACCATCGGAAGATGGGGAAGCTTACCCTAGAGCCAGATAAGATGGCAGCCACGAACAACCTTGAGAGATACTCAGCCCCGCCCCCAGCTGAGTCGAGCTCTCCTTGGAAGATCCTCGCCCACACGCATAGAGCCACACACGAAGGGATGAAGCTATCAAGATCGAAGGTGCTGAGGAAGGAAGCGCAGAACGATAAAATCGGACCACATGACCGTCGATCCCCCAATCCCCAAATCAGAACGCCCTCGCATCTCTCGAACCACCAGAGCGGCACCTCCAGGAAGGTGACGGCGGAGAGCGCCGCTGCCGCCCCATCCAAAAGGATGAGGTTTTCACCCGGGGCGAGAGGGGGGAGAGGGCAACAGAACCTCGATGGAGCCTCCAGGGAGGGGCACGGCAACAGTTGATGTCGTCACCGTCATGGCCGGGCCACACCGGCCAAGGATTTCTCCCGGACTGCCGCCACTCCCGCACCCCAAACGCACCAGATCCGGCGACTAGGGACCGCCAAGGACCAGAAACGCCAGGGTGGAAGGAGCTATGAGAGGGGGAGGGAAAGACCTGCAGATCTGGCGCCGTCCGCCGGGGGGAAGGCCGCACGCGAAGACCAGCCACCAAACGACCACCGCCACCACGCAGCCCGCGCGACCGAGGGGCGGAGCAGCACCCGCGACCACTGCTCGCCAGAGAGCCATCCGTCGCCTCTCCTTCAAGTTAGACATATTTGACCATATTTATTGTGTTTTTTCAAACCATAGTGATTGCCTGATTGGATTAGGAGTGCCGATGGAGTGAGATGAACTTTTATCCTGTTGCAACGCACGGGTCATTTTTCTATAATGGTAAACTTAAAGCGAGATAGATGAATCGCGCGCTCATGCCGAAGCCACTGTTGCCAAAGAAATGGGGTTGATGGAGGCTCTCATGCACGACGCAATTACGTCTGAATTAGTAGAATTAAGAGGACAACGACGTGGTCGCGAGATGCCTGTAGGTGGAATATTTCAAAAAAAAATCCATGATGTGCACAAACGTTGTTGTCCTTTAGCACCAAGAGATGAACATGGCATGTCATGTTTACTATGTGGTCAAAATTGTTGAATGTTGCATTTGTTTTCTATGTGATAAAGAGTTTGTCACATCTTTAATTGTGTGCACAAGAAGATGAACTTGAAGATGTGGATCAAAGGAATTCCAGTATTCTTTCTGCTATATAGATGAGAGGCCTAAATCATAAATTCTAGCATCAAGTAGGATGAGTATGCTATTGTCGTGTAGTGCATGCCACGTGGCTGGCAAATGGTGCACACAAAACATAAGGAGATGACGCGGTCCAAGAATTCAGAGGCGTTCCAATGACATTCAAGCGGCGTCTCGAAGCGAGACCTAGACGTGGGTTCATAGATGGAGGCGCCAAGGAGCCAAGCTGTCGAGACATCGAAGAATGATGATGCCGAGGACGGCTATCTTGGTGTGCATTACTGACCATCCCCTATTCAGTTGCACCACGTTCTCGACCAAGAGAGGCCCCAGAAAGCATGGTGAGCAATAACTAGATGAGTAATGGTCATCTTGTCCTTTCCTTTCTTATTCATTGCAACAAATGAATTCTTTTGATAATGGTTCTGTTGTATTATTTGGGCATGTCCTAAACACAAGCACTTCCCTTACACTCTTTGGCGAGAGTCGACCTACACGTCTCTTCCCGTTCACTACTCTAAAAAGTACTTTCTTTCAAATGCATCTCCCTCATGAGTAAATGCCGTCGTCGGCCGCCATTCTCGACTGACACCGTCCGTTCGCCACGCCACTCTCCAGCAACGTAAATCGGTCCTTTTCTCTTCTGGTGAATCCCCACACATTCTCTGGACCCCGCCTAGCTTGAGGGTAACCTTATCCACTCGGATTTCTACCGTGTTGTCTCCATGAGTGTAAATATGTCATTTTCTCCAAGGGTGAATCCCTATACCATCCCTGTAACACGGTCTTGAGGTTAACTTTATCAACTCGGGCTTCTAGCGCATTGTCTCTTTGGATGCCGGCATGCCTTCCCTAGCTGGACTTTTTTTTACTCCCGTTGCAATGCACGGGCATAATAACTATAAAGTATTTTTTTACTCCCGTTGCAACACACGGGCATTTTTGCTAGTATTTACTATATCTGGGGTGGTATTAATCTATTACCAACTAATCTATTATTATGCCCATCCGTCGTCAAAAGCCTTAATTCGCATACTTTCAAAAAGGCCCGTTCAGCCTATGGGCCTTGTCAGGCGTATCAACCGAGCCGAGATAAAAATGAGTCTAGACTAGGACTCTTCTTCACCTCATCCTCCAGACTAGGATAGGAATCCTCCTCCGCATCTGATGGCAACTCCTCGGCCCCTCCTCCTATAAGACTATACTCCACCGGATGGCGTGTTTCAATTGCGTCGAATCGAAGGCGGGGAAGATGCGTCGTGGCGCTCTTTGTGCTGGATGTCTCTGGTCGAAATCATAGGCTGACAGGACGAGTTCATGGCATACGAGCTTCATGGCAAGGTGGCGGCGCTTCGGGTTGCCGTTGGCCACGTGCTTGATAGACGCCAGCGATGGGGCGTTCTATGGCCTGCTTGTGTGAGAGGGCTAGAGGGCGGGAGAGGAACAACGGCGAGCAACCGACAGAGAACGAGGGCATGTTAGACTCCAAGTCATATACGATTGTAATTTCAATATATTGTACATACCCTGTATATGTATTTAACCTATGCTATATAATGAGAACCAACACACCCCTATGGGCTGTGCGATCCCCAACCTATCAGTCTCTAGTTTTACATGGTATCAGACTAGTTCGTTCCGATGTCTTCCGCTGCCTCCTCGTCCTCCACCGCCGCGAACACCGGCGGGATCTTCTCTCCTACCCTGGCTGCCCTCCTCTCTGGTCATGGCAACGCCATGGTAGTGAGCACAACTGCTGGTTCCTCCACAGCTGGCACCACCCTTGGCTCCTTCATGGCCGGGGTACTGCCTCCCGCTCCTCCAACGATCCTGCAGCCGCCGCGGTTCGGCCTGCCCCTGTCCGTCAGCCCGCGGTGGCTGAGATGCCTGCACCTGCTCCGTTTCACTTTGCCCATCTACTCACCATCAAGCTATCGGCAGAGAACTACATCTACTGGCGCGCGCAGGTCCTGCCTCTACTTCGTAGCCATAACCTTCTCGGCTATGTTGATGGGTCGCTGCCATGTCCACCATCGACCGTTGTGGCCACTACGGAAGACGATATGCAGCACATGGTCCCCAACCAAACGCACACAATTTGGGTGCAGCGGGATCAAGCGATCCTTTCGGCAATTCAGTCGTCGCTAACCGAAGGGGTGGCTGGCATGATTCTGTTCGCCACTACCTCCGAGGACGCCTGGACAACTCTCGAGAGTAGCTTTTCCTCTCAATCCACGGCGCGCTCCATGTCCCTTCGTCGGCAACTTCAAGACATCAAGAAACATGACCTCTCGGCTACGGTCTACTTCAACAAAGTAAAGAACCTTGCGGACACCTTAGCTGCCATCGGGGAAACCTCTCTCTGATGAGGAGTTCACCGGCTTTATTCTTGATGGACTCGATGGTGACTATGATTCTCTAGTCGAGGTGGTCCAAGGCCGTGATACTCCGATGCCCCCACGGGACCTCTATGCTCGACTCCTTCAGACTGAACAACGCATTGAGTCTCGTCGGTCGGCTGAAATTCATGGTGGATTCCCTTCGGCAAACACCGTGACTCGTGGTGGTTCGCGGCCGCCATACCATTCTGGTGGTTCATCTGGCGGCAAGGCAATTCTCCCCTCGCCAACACAGCAGCAAAATTACAACAACAAACGTGCGGGTGGAGGATCGTCATCCGCTGATGGTTCATCATGTCCTACATGTGGTCGTCCTAATGGTGGTCGCCCCACGTGCCAGCTTTGCGGATTACAGGGGCATGTTGCATCTCGCTGCCACAAACGCTTTAAGCGTGATTTTCTGGGGATCGGCAACGACGGCCGTAATAATGAGAAGCAGGCCACCATGGCCACTCAAGGTCCTATTGGCTCGGGTGGTTCTGTTCACGGGCACACTCCGTCTTATCCCATTGATGCGAGCTGGTACATGGATATAACAGCTACCGATCACATGATCAATGAGATGGATAAGCTACACTCGAGCCAACCCTACCTCAGCCACGACAAGGTTCACACTGCAAACAGGTCAGGTATGCACATTACACATATTGGTCAATCTTCTCTTCCAACTAGTACATTTAGGGAGCTTCAACTTCAAAATGTTCTTCATGTTCCTGATGTTACACATAATCTCCTATCTGTTCCTAGACTTACTCATGACAATGATTTTTTTGTTGAATTTCACCTTTTTGATGTCTTTGTTAAGGATCACGCAACGAGGGACGTTCTTCTTAGAGGTCACTTCAACCATGGTCTCTATCCGCTTGATGATCCTTCAGGTTTCAGCGTCTTTAGCAGTGTTCGTGTCAAGCCGTCTCAGTGGCACTCGCGTCTTGGTCATCCAGCTACTCCCGTTGTGCGTCATGTCCTTCGTCGTCATCAACTTCCAGTCGAGTCTAGCAATAAAGATGAGTCCGTGTGTGATGCCTGTCAGCAAGGCAAAAGTCATCAGCTCCCATTTTCTTTATCTAGTCGTGTAGTTACAGCTCCCTTTGAAATTGTGTTTTCAGATGTATGAGGCCCTGCCCAAACTTCAGTTAGTGGTCATAACTACTATGTCAGTTTTATTGATGCTTACAGTCGCTTCACTTGGCTTTATTTTCTTTAGCGCAAGGCGGATGTGTTCAACGTTTTTCTACAATTCCAAACTCATGTTGAACGTCTACTTAATCATAAAATCCTTCATGTTCAACAGATTGGGGGGGGGGGGGTGAATATCGCAACCTCAACACGTTTTTTGGGAAACATGGGATCACACATCGCATTTCCTGTCCACATACACATCAGCAGAATGGCTCCACTGAACGTAAGCATCGATACATAGTACAAACCGGTCTAACTCTCTTGGCACATGCATCTGTACCTTTTCGTTTTTGGACTGATGCCTTTTCTACAGCTTGTTTTCTCATCAATAGGCTTCCCACACGAGTTCTAGACATGAAAACCCCCATTGAGTGTCTACTCCAAGAGACACCTGACTATACATTCCTCAAGGTTTTTGGATGTGCTTGTTGGCCACACCTTCGACCATATAACCGTCACAAACTCGAGTTTCGATCAAAAAATGTGTGTTTCTTGGGTATAGTTCTCTTCATAAAGGGTATAAGTGTCTCCATGTTCCATCTAATCGTGTCTATATATCTCGCGATGTTATCTTTGATGAGAATCTCTATCCTTTTTCTAATTTCCCCACGTCACAAAATCCTTCCAATTCTAGTTCACCATCACGTCCTTTGTCTGACCAATTTGTAGATGTTGCATACTCTCCTCTTTTGCTTCCTAATCATGGTGTAGGTATTGGACGTGGTGCGCGGCTTGAGCTACTGGATGATACAAAAGCTACGGAAGCTCCTCATGCTAATTGCATGCAGGCGGCACAGAACATGTGCATGCGCCTCACGTTGACCGCATGCAGCCCCATGCATCGGCGCCTCGTGTCGAGTCGGAGCCAGCCAACCTGCGCACAGCTCCGGAGTCCGCTGCCTCGTCTACACTGGAGACCGAGCCGCGTTCCCCCTCGGCTCATGACGAGGCCGAGCTGGTCTCAGCTGCGCCGTTGACGCCTGTGACTACACGTCAGATTGGAATTAACCAGGATTCCAGTGTGGCCTCGCCTGCATCCGCGTCTTCTGAATTGTCGTCGCCCCCTGTTCAGCCACCGACTCCTGCTGTGACTCGTCGGGTGCACACGCGCAGTCAAAGCGGGATTTTCCAACCGAAGCAACGCACTGACGGTACTGTTGCTTGGCTCACTACTTGCATGGCACATGCATCTCCTGATCCGACGTCCGAACCACGACATTTTCAGGCAGCAATGACTATACCTCATTGGCGGACTGCCATGGAACAGGAATTCTTTGCACTGCAGAAAAATAAAACTTGGCAACTTGTTCCTCCCCCTTCCGGGGTCAATGTGATCGATTCTAAATGGATATTTAAGGTCAAAAAGCATGCTGATGGCTCTGTTAAACGCTACAAGGAACGACTGGTTGCCAAAGGATTTAAGCAACGATATGGTCTTGATTACGAAGACACTTTCAGTACTGTCATCAAGCCTACCACTATTCGTCTTCTTCTCTCATTGGCAGTTACTCGTGGTTGGTCCCTTCGACAGTTGGACGTCCAGAATGCATTTCTTCATGGTGTCTTAGAGGAAGGGGTTTATATGCGACAACCTCCTGGTTTTGTTGATCCAGATCGACCACATCATCTTTGACGGCTCATCAAAGCTATTTATGGTCTCAAACAAGCCCCCCGTGCTTGGCAGGCACGTCTTGGTTCTGCCCTTCGGTCACATGGCTTTGTTCCCTCTATTGCAGACACGTCTCTGTTTCTTTTGCAGCGCCCGGAGCTCACTATGTATCTTCTGGTTTATGTTGATGATATTATTCTCATCAGTTCTTCGCATGCTGCCACCGACAAGCTCATACTAAGTCTTCAACATGATTTTGCTGTTAAGGATCTTGGTCCTCTACACTATTTTTTGGGTTTAGAAGTGACTCATACTGCTGCTGGTCTCTCTCTCAATCAGAAGAAATATTCTTTGGACCTTCTTCGGCGTGCGGGTATGTTGAAGTGTAAACCTGTCACCACACCCATGGCTGTGAATGAGAAGCTCTCTGCTGATATTGGTGTGCTTCTTTCTTCGGATGACGCTACAGATTATCGCAGTATTGTTGGTGGACTACAATATCTTACCATCACTCGACCGGATCTTTCTTTTGCAGTTAACCGTGTCTGCCAGTATCTTCATGAGCCCCGTGACACACATTGGTCTGCAGTCAAACGCATTCTGTGTTATGTTTGTCTTACTGCTTCCTTTGGTTTGCATCTTAGGCCAACCACCTCTGGAGTGTTGTCTGCCTTCTCTGATGCGGACTGGGCGGGGAGTCCAGATGATAGGCGATCTACGGGGGATATGCTGTGTTTTTTTGGTTCAAACTTGATCGCCTAGAATGCTCGCAAGCAAGCCACTGTTTCTAGGAGTAGTACAGAAGCTGAGTACAAAGTTGTAGCTAATGCTACTGCCGAACTTATTTGGGTACAGTCCTTGCTGCGAGAGTTGGGTATTCCTCAAGACATACCTCCAGTTCTATTGTGTGATAACATTGGAGCCACATATCTTTCATCCAACCCTGTCTTCCATGCAAGGACAAAGCATATCGAAGTTGACTTCCATATTGTGAGGGAACGAGTTGCACAAAAGCTACTACAAATCAAGTTTATCTCATCTAAAGATCAACTTGCAGATGTTTTCACTAAGCCGTTGCCACTTCCTTTGTTTGAAGTTTTTCGGCGCAATCTCAACCTTCTTGACACCGGTTAAGATTGAGGGAGGGTGTTAGACTCCAAGTCATATACGATTGTAAATTTTATATATCGTACATACCCTGTATATGTATTTAACCTATGCTATATAATGAGAACCATCGCACCCCTATGGGCTGTGCGATCCCCAACCTCTCGGTCTCTAGTTTTACAGGGCAAGAGGACTGCAGCGTTAAGGGAGGCCAGCGGGGGAGGTGGCGCGAATGCGGCGTGGAGCTCGCTCGGGATCGATGCACCCCATGGTGGTGGCACTCGAGGCGGGGGCGGCACGAGCTGGGTCGACCCGACCGCCGCTACCAGCCATTGTTCTTCATCCCGTGGATGGATGGTGTACGGTGCAATAGGTGGATAGAGGGAATTGGCCTGCGACTGGGGAAGAGAAGAGAGATGGGAGGAGGGCTCTCCAGGTCAATTAACCTAGGCGCCGGCCAGAACGTGGCGTGAAGCTGCAGAGCACCTGTGTGGTGGCAGGTGTGGCGGCGTCAAGGGGGATGCGTCCGCGAGAGGAGTAGCGCCCCTGGTGCAAATCGTTGTTCAAGGTCTGACCGCGGCTAAGCCAGCCCTGCAGTGCTCGGTTCTTCTCCCGACAGCTGAGCCGGCGCGGCGTGCGGTGTAGAGGTGGAATCCAGGCCGGCCGACCATGCTCTGGCATTGAGCAAGCGGAGCCATGGCACGGTTGTGAGCGTCAGTTGGGTTGACGAGGCGTACAACCATAGTCTGCGGCACTGTGGACGGCCACGGCGACGGTTGCTGATGCCTACGACACTAAACGCGGCGGCAGCGCCCATCAGCGACAGCAACCGTCCCGCATCCGGCCTTAGTCGTGCGTCTGTGCAACTCCTCGCCTTAATCTGGCACAGCTCGGGTAGTCAGGTACTCAGGTGAGGTGACTGTCTTGCTCAGCTGCCCAGAACCCACTTTGATCTGCCCCTCATCGAGTTAACTCCATGTGAGATGCTAATTAGAGTTATTTACCCAAAACCACCACACTTGAAGTTAAGGTAACAACTTGGTACCACATTTGAACCAGGGCACAAAAAACCATCGAAAATGAGCCTAATACGTAACGCGGAGCACTGATGCTAGAATTTGGTCGTGAAAACAGCGAAACCGACAGATAGGGCCCACTGTCAGGCTGACGTGGCGAAGACCAAAAACTTTGACCGACTGATGTGGCAAATAACGTGGCAGAGGAGTAGTGGGCCCCGCATGTCAATGAGTCTGTTTATTATCTTCCTCCCCTAGGCGCTGGTCTTTTCCTGTAGCCGCACGGCGGGCTTGTGCGCAGCTTGCTCCGACCGGCGGTGTGTGCTCCTTCCCTGCTCACCACCTCCTTAAGCTAGCTAGTAGCGCTGGTCATAGAGGAGACCCAAACCGCTTAGTAGCCACCCGCGTCCCTAGCGTGCACAAGGAGCAACTCGTCCCCGTTACCCGGTCGCCGGCGGCCATCATTCTCGTGGCCAGAGACCAACGCGAGCTCCACCACCTTGTCTAGGAGCTCTAGAAGGCCTCCCTGACCAACCCTACCGGAGCAATTCGATCGGGACGTGCAGAATCAGCCGCGCTGTGGTCGTCTTCTCCACCTCCGACCACACACCACCGGGCCTCGATCTCCCGCTCCGGCGCACCTCTGCGCCTCGCATCTGGTCACTGGGCTTCAGCACATGCTCCCGATGCCTCCGCTGCAAACGTCCACAAGTTGCGCATCGCAGAGCCGTGTTCCCCACCCCCCACCCCGCCATGCTCCGTCGGCCGCTGCTGCTGACGAGGACGTCGCTCGAGTGGTACCTCCTTGTGTCGGAGCACGCACACGTGCTCAAGGTGAGCTCTCGTTCCTTCCCCGCGTGGCCACAGCTTGGGTCGATCGACACCCTGCCCGCGCCGTCGTGTATGCCAACTCGGCAAGGTGGTCACCCCCTTGGTAGGAGTACATGAAGAGCTGCGCGAGCTCACATATGTGATGGAGGCGTCTGGCCCGCCGTTCCTCTGGTTACTGCTCCAGCGTGCCCATGGCGTGATGTGCCTTCCTCGGCGACCAGAAGATGAACACACGGAAGCTGCTCGATGGAATGTCCTGTAGAAAGAATATTGTGAAGAACACAACCGTTTGGTCATTGACATGTGGGGCCCGCGTCTCATTTGCCACAGCAGCCGGTGAAAGTTTTTGGTCTTCACCACGTCAGCTTGATAGTGGGCCCTACCTGTCGGTTTCGCTGTTTTCGCGGCCAAATTCTAGCATCAGTGCTCCGCGTTACGTATTAGGCTCATTTTCAGTGGTTTTTTGTGCCCTGGTTCAAATGTGGTATCAAGTTGTTACCCTAGCCCAAAGAGTGGTGGTTTTGAATAAATAACTCTGCTAATTACTGTGCATTTGTGATTGGTTTCTATTTTGGAGTATGTCGCGGTTCGAGCAGACTAATTACGTACATAGACTATTTTGCATCTCAATAGTTGTGTGTGCTGATTATTAGAATCATGTACATCAAAGCGAATCCACATGTACACACGCGATATAGAGAGCACGCACAATCTGAAAACTAAGGACACAACTATCTTTGATTTGGAAATAATTATCAAGGACACGGCTATCTTTCACTTGATTTAGAAATATTTATTTCTACTAATTAAGAGCAGTAGTTTGTTAAACTTGGTCGGTTGCTCTCTTATTCAGGTTATTTCTCTTTAATTTTTCGTAATCTTGATCAAAAGTTATCGGATTTGTGGTCTGGGTATGTCATTCGCCAAAACTGAACAAGAACAGGACAATCAGCAGTCCTGTCGTATACTACATTGCACATTAAATTGTATTCGACAATATATTATTCAGTATTCCTGTCACCTATATGAAGATGAACTTTGTTGGTGCTATTCTGCCATTAGAGAAGAGGAGGATTAATATTTTTGGACATTGGTCATACTGGATTTTGTGAACTATTCTCTTTTTTTATTCCAAAACATAATAGTACACCAGACGACATGGTTTTCCTTTTTACATGGATTTTTTTTTGAATTTTCCTTTTTACATGGTTGATAGTACCATTTTGGGAAATGAATACCTCTATAGACCACTTTACAAAGGTACCACATGAAGGGCAAGTGCAATGCAGTAGAGGGCAGCCCTCACGTCCAGCTCGATGATATTAGTTAACGTTTTCTTGCGTCACACATAGGTGTGCGATGCAGTAGTCAAGGTCATTGCCATGCTCAATATTGTAATCATGTGCACACCGCTCGACGAAGGCAGCGAAAGTGTTGAAATAGAGGATGGGGTTCTTCTCCCGCTGCAACGCACGGGCATTTTTGCTAGTAGAAAAACAAAAAGAATAGGACCAACTTCTTCTAACAGGACGAATATTCAGCCCAGATCCGGAACGCAGTGATTCCTCCGATTTGGACGTCACCATCAAATCGGAGGAATCGTTCGGCCCAGATCCGGAACGCAGTGATTTCTCCGATTTGGACATCACCATCAAATCGGAGGAATCACACGGAACCGGTCGTGCGCTCCTCTCCCTCTCTCGTGCGGCTGCGCCGCTGGGCCTCCTCCTTCGATCTACGCCGCCGGCCACTCCCGCCGCATCCTCGCGCCGCCCTGCTCGTCTCGCGCTTTCAGCTGCCCCGACTGCGTCCCAGCCGGGCGCACCTGAGGCGTCTCATTCGACGTCCTTCTCTCCTCCCTCGATCTGCGCCGCCGGGCATCCTCCTTCGATCTAGGCCGACGGCACTACAACGATAACCGCGAGCAGGAAATATGCGCCCTCATATCTGTCTTTTGGGTCGGACAGGCAGCAGCAGATTGCGTGGTCAAACTGGTCATCAGCTCGTCTTCCTTCTGTCTTTCGGTTGTGGCGGAAGGGACAGTAGCCACCTTGCCGATGCATGGTGGCCACACCTGGGCAGCAGCAGCAACGAGCAGGGAGCGGCCGGGCAGCAAGCATCAGCGGCGGCCTTGGCAAGCATCAGCGGCGGCAAGCACAGAAGCTGAGAAAGTGAAACGATTGAATCTTTCTAGCTTGTCATTGCTTGATTAATGCTTCATCTATGTGCTCTGGGTTAAGATTGCTGACAAATTTTGTTGTCATTAGCACTTGTGTAATCTAGATTTTGAGACTTAATTAATATTTGTTGTCCATTCTTAAAAAAAGTTGTAGAGATTATCAATTTTATATAGACATCAGATTATATGTGAGTGATAAATCATGGTGGAACTGAAATGTATTCCATATAAATTTTTGTTAAACATAAATGGTTGTAATTGTTCATATTGCACATTTGCATGTTAGAGGTAATCTCAAAATCCATTCCATTCCAATTCTCCAAACCAAACGCTAGAATATAACCATTACATTTTTATCCTCATCCAAACACGGGAATGGAACCAACCCATTCCGATGGAATGGACCCATGACATTCTATTCCACTTGGTTCTTCAACCAAACACACCCATAGATAAATTCAGCGTATTCCTCTAACACTTAAGACAGACTATACTGGTTGTGATCTTTACTTTGAACCAAGATAAATATAGATACTACCCTATCTTGGCTTACAGTAAATTCTGTTAAATATGTCATCATTACAACAAGTCAGACTGCACATATGTCTCCAAGAATATGAGGCTAGAGGAGAAAAAAAGGTCCGGACCCGTGTCAACTCCACGGGCGGTGGCTAGTGAACTCTCCTGACCCTGTTCCCTCCCCCCCCCCCCCCCCCCCCCCCCCCCCCCCACCACCACCCATACACACACACCGGCAAATCTTGTGCGGTCGATGGTGGTGTTGGGGCCCTCCCGGTGGTTATTTGTCTCATTCCCTGTGGACACGTGGCGTGGGACCTGACAATATTGGAATGACCTAGGTGGGTGGCGGCGGTGGCGAACGGCAGCATCACGTATGAGAATGGAGGAGGCATTAGTCGGTGCGGTTTAGTCCACGCTGTTGTTGGGGTCGTCGGGCTATAGTGGGTGGCTGCCATTCTGCAGGTTGCAGCAGCTTCTCCTCCTACGGTGCAGGTTGGCTACGACTGATGGTGCGGGGACGGTCAGCAGTAAGATCCATCTCACATCCGTGGTTTTTTTTAACCGGGCTATCCCCCTTTCCATTACTGAGAACGTAAATACATTAGTCTTACAAGATGAAAATAGGAAATGGGGAGAGGAGGGAGAGCGAGTTCAACGCACTACTGGGAAACCCACCGCACTTGCCCGACATCAAAATGAGTGCCATGGAGCAAAAAACTAGACAACACCAAAATAAAACTACACACATGCCCCTTGAGTAAGGGTGGACATGATCCGGACCTTTCCGGTCTCTGGCCGATTTGCATGGGCCGCTGGCTCACCGGACCAAGCAGCGCCGTAGTCCTCTCATGCACCAGGTCGACAGTGGTAAAGCTCGGTTCAGACCGAGAGGACCGGACATGGAGAGCTCAGGGACGGCGAGCAACGACGCACGAGAGCAGGAGGCCATGGCGAGCAGGCACGACGTTTACAGAGTGCGCACGAGAGGTGGAGGTGGAGGCGTCGGCGAGCGGCAGTGGCCATGACGAGGGTGGCATGGCGGAGGGGACTTTCATGTGAGGAAGTGCCTAGGATGGGCCATAGATCATAAAAAGTGCCTTTAATGGGCTGGGCCTCGTTCTTATAATTCATAAAATGGAAAACAAATTGGTCCGCTCCAAAAATGGACAATTTTTTGGGCATATTTTCATAGACCGGAGCGCCTGTATTTTTTTGGCAGGCCTAACAATTTGGTTCCGGTCCATGAACAGGCTAAAAAGACACAGCCATTGGGTTTGTGGCACCTTTGCCCATGTCGAGTTAGGTTCTTGTGGGAAGGTTGAGGATGCTTCCGCTTCTCCCCTGGTGGGTGGCGCCCATGAGTTCTTGTGGCGTTGGTGAGTTCGGTCTTGGATGCCAGGGCGGCGGATGGTAGGTTGCATGGTTGGCTCTCCAGCGATCAACATGGCGACACAAATGGCTGTTTTTCTTGACCGAGCGGATGGCAAGTGGCATGGCGGCACGGGGTCCTTACGAGGTCATTGTCGAGTTTTGTAGGCCGGATCTTGATCTATAGGCCTTGACTTGATCGTGATGTGCCTCCTTTCACAGTGGGCTTATTGTCCTGGGTGCCTCCTATTAGGGCGAACAGGTTTTGAGCGAAAGCTTTGTGCTTTGGCATCAACGAGAGCAATGCCTATTTGTGTTGTGTCCCTTAGGAGAGCGGCATTGTGGTTCTCCTAGATTTGTGAGAGGCTCTAGGTGAAAACCATTATCTGTTGCTTCATACTTGGCCGGCGTGACATGTTGCACCATTACCCTGTTGGGGTCATCGTCATGGACCTTAGGTACCTTCAGCTCCGACGTATTTATAGGTTGGCTTGGCTATTAGCATGTTGCTTCTTGGGTTTCATCATGTGCCAGTCTGGGTTATCTCTTATCTTTTAAATATGGTCGCATCTTCATCGATATCAGCTCGTACTGCTCGCTAGCAGGATCGATGCTCCTCAGACCAGAGTGAGAGGCCAAAGGAACCTCTCCGACGATAGTATAGCAAGAGCTTTGTGGAGCCATCCAATGGTTTCTCCAGGGGACTCGGGGTTGCTCTTTGTTGACGAACGTGAAGGGGACCGAGCTAGTGTTTGGTTAGTCATTTGCCATGTCGGACAAGGGGTCATGGCATAGAGTTGTGCACGTCGTGTTCTCTTATTTTTGGTTTTTATTTCATTTTCATTGTATCAAGGTTTTCTCATCACCTTATATCGTTTGGACGCGTGTTTATTTCGCAAGAGGGGCGAAAGCCTGTTTTAAGAGAATATGAGGCTAGACTTGTGCAAGAATTGAGCGATGCTAGTAACCAGGAGTACAAGGAAAGTGTCGGGTGTGGCTAATCACATGGCCGCATATCATGCAACTCTTGTTGTTTAAACCTATGTTATGCAATCATATATTCTAGATATCTCAACTTTTTAAATTTTACTCGTACTCTCAACAACCCTCTACCTAGATATGTTAGGGTACTATAATGAGTGCTAACACATCTGTTACATGTAAATGTCATCAACTATATTGCAACTTGACATAATTTTGTTCTCTTCACTCTGTTTTGCTGATGTTGATATGATTTGAATTTAGTGGAAAGGTATGTCGGTTGTGAAAATGTAAAAATCTAAGAAAATGTCCACCAGGAAATATGATTTAGTATATCATAAGCGCATTTGCAATGATAGACAATGGATTTATGTAACAAAAATGTTTCTCAATGTTAAGTACCAAACTATTAATGTTATTACACAAGCAAACCCATATAGTTAACCGTAGATTAACAACATAAAGTACAATTGCGCTATGAAGCACACACACCACAGTAGTGTAAGTTCCATTTATTTAACTAGAAAAAGGTTATTAGGATTGTGATCCATAGTATGACAATACCAACTGATGAAATAAAATTGTGCAATTCATTCAGATCGAAAGAAAAGATTAGTAAGAGCGAGTAATATCGAAAACATGAACAAACTTATCGATGATGATGCTTAAAAGGGTGCCACTAATCCTATGGTAAGCACTTGTTACTTTTGGATTTATACATCTTGTTTTTAATGCTTCTCGCTTTATTGAGTTTACACATTTTCTTTGCTCATGTCTTTTGCTAACAATTGTTCATGTTTAGCTCATTTTTTTCATGACTAGGCCGCCTTGGCCGACCAAGAGGACATATGAATAAGTGGAGTGGGGACGAGTTGGAAAAGAAGAAGGACAAACGTGTGAAAATTTCTACATGTTATTGTGATGACCCATGTTTTGTGATGGAGTTCACAGACTGGAAGAAACCATGGACTGAAGGTAGAAGATTCTTCATGCATCCCAAATATGAACACGATCGTGCACGTCCAACTAACACCTATGATTGTCAGCCGGTACGTTAAATACAACATCAAGAAATCTCATTTTGTGATACATATGATAGCACAAACATGGTTTTGGTAGTCGCGCCCTCCTCCTTGGAAGACTATACATGCATAGATCATGAGGTACAAAACATATCTGAGATGACATGTAGAGTCATAGGTGCATAGCCGGTTACCGGTTCAACGATTCTTTGCATCTAACGGAGGCAGAGCATCGTGGGCTTTTAAGGAAGCAAGCATTGAAGTGTGTGGCAGGGAGGAGGTACATTGGTGAGGATGTTTGTGAGGTGGAAAGGATGAGGAAGTGTGAAAGGGAACGCTTTTCACAAGACGAAGATAAATCACGTGACAAGAAGGGGAAATAGCACCATGTGACTTGATAGAGCCTTCTATTGAGACTTGTACTACATAATGTCATGAACTTCCATTTGAGAAGCATGTGTTATTTATGTTTTAAACTAGTGAACATTTTCATTCATAAACCTCACCACCGCCGACTTTGGCGTTCAAAATTAAGTCTACAACCAACTTAGTAGGCGGTAGCCTTGAAATGGTACCATGGCCGTCTCTGATAGTAGGATCCTGGCTACCTTGAAAACTTTATCTCGTTGAAGTGGCACACAATGGGACCCTATAGTTGTCAATGTCGGCAATATAGTGGTAAGCCTATCACCAACTTATTGGCGATACGTCTCCAACGTATCTATAATTTTTAATTGTTCCATGTTATTATATTATCCATCTAGGATGTTTTATATGCATTTATATGCCATTTTACATCATTTTTGGGACTAACCTATTAACCTAGAGCCCAGTGCCAATTTCTGTTTTTTTTCTTGTTTTTAAGTATCGCAGAAAAGGAAAACCAAACGGAGTCCAATTGACCTGAAATTTCACGAAGATTGTTTTTGGATCAGAAGAAGCCCATGGAGTACTGGAGATGGAACAGAGGAGTCCGGAGGCCACCATGAGGGTGGGGGGCGCGCCCTACCCCCTGGGTGCGCCCCCTATCTCGTGGACGCCTCGGGGACCCCCTGACTTGTTCTCGACTCCAACACCTCTTATATATACCCAAACTTCCAAAAAGAAACCTAGATCGGGAGTTCCGCCGCCTCAAGCCTCTGTAGCCATCGAAAACCAATCTAGACACGTTCTGGCACCCTGTCGGAGGGGGGAATCCCTCTCTGGTGGCCATCTTCATCATCACGGCACTCTCCATGGCGAGGAGGGATTATTTCGCCCTCGGGGCTGAGGGTATGTACCAGTAGCTATGTGTATGATCTCTCTCTCTCTCTCTCTCGTGTTCTTGATTTGGCACGATCTTGATGTATCGTTTGCTTTGCTATTATAGTTGGATCTTATGATGTTTCTCCCCCTCTACTCTCTTGTAATGGATTGAGTTTTCCCTTTGAAGTTATCTTATTGGATTGAGTCTTTAAGGATTTGAGAACACTTGATGTATGCCTTGCATGTGCTTATCCGTGGTGACATTGGGATATCACGTGATCCACTTGATGTATGTTTTGGTGATCAACTTGCGAGTTCCGTGACCTCGTGGACTTATGCATAGGGGTTGGCACGCATTTTCGTCTTGACTCTCTGGTAGAAACTTTGGGGAACTTTTTGAAGTTCTTTGTGTTAGTTGAATAGATGAATCTGAGATTGTGTGATGCATATCGTATAATCATACCCACGGATACTTGAGGTGAAATTGGAGTATCTAGGTGACATTAGGGTTTTGCTTGATTTGTGTCTTAAGGTGTTATTCTAGTACGAACTCTAGGATAGATTGAACGGAAAGAATAGCTTCATGTTATTTTACTACGGACTCTTGAATAGATCGATCAGAAAGGATAACTTTGAGGTGGTTTCGTACCCTACAATAATCTCTTCGTTTGTTCTCCGCTATTAGTGACTTTGGAGTGACTCTTTGTTGCATGTTGAGGGATTGTTATATGATCCAAGTATGTTATTATTGTTGAGAGAACTTACACTAGTGAAAGTATGAACCCTAGGCCTTGTTTCAACACATTGCAATACCGTTTTCGCTCATTTTTATCATTAGTTACCTTGCTGTTTTTATATTTTCATATTACAAAAACCTATATCTACCATCCATATTGCACTTGTATCACCATCTCTTCGCCGAACTAGTGCACCTATACAATTTACCATTGTATTGGGTGTGTTGGGGACACAACAGACTCTTTGTTATTTGGTTGCAGGGTTGTTTGAGAGAGACCATATTCATCCTACGCCTCCCACGGATTGATAAACCTTAGGTCATCCACTTGAGGGAAATTTGTGGCTGGCCTACAAACCTCTGCACTTGGAGGCCCAAGAACGTCTACAAGAAGAAGGTAGTGTAGTAGACATCATTAGGGAGTATGACCGATTGTGCCACTCCACGCGTACCGCCTACCAAGATGGCGGTAGGGTATTAAGAGTGAACAAGGCACATTCCAGTGCTACCATACCAAGCATTAACATGGTTGAGCATACATATCCAACATTAACAAGTTCAAAAAAACAAGATATAATCAACACGATGATAGATCCATATACTTCACCAAAGTTCACCTCACTAAAATAGCCAACCCCATTTCATGAGGCATTAATCTAATAACAAATCTTGATCGAACTAGCTAGCTAATTGCAAGTTGCATTCCTAGTGCTGGAATATTAAATGTAGCCACTACTATTACCACTGACCACGTCCCCATACATGCCCGTGCTGCTTGGGCAATCCTGCTGCTTGTGGTTTCTCTTGGCCGGCGGGTGGTATAACTCGGGGTCCCCTCTGTCGTTACCATTACCTCCGTCGATGCTCTATAACCGTAGGTGCAACATGCCCTGCATGGTAGCCATTAAGATGGGCATTGCCTCTACTAGCCATCCAGACATATGATGATCTATGGCGTGCATGAATGGCAAGTTTTCCATTTGCGCCGCTGCCCAGTGCTCCATCCCATTCCCATGGGCATGGTAGTGGTGGTGTTGCGCACAACCGTCCACCATGTAAGCACCTATGTCAGCAAACAGTAGCCTGTTAGGGAAATTGAGTCCTAGGCTCGCTGGGTCAAAGTTGTTGGTGAACTTCCTATTGTGCGACGATGCACTGCTGGACATGGGGTACTACAATCCGGGCGGCACAGTGCCGGTGCTTGTGGCATAACTGATACTGCTGGACATGGCTGATGTCACAGACGATGTTCCTACCACTGTGTTTCGAGTGGTGTCTAACACCACATTGGGCTTGGCCCTGTGCTTGGCATGGCGACGATAAACCCCGCCGATGGGCACGTTGCAGAGCGCACCGTCGTGGGTCCGGTAGCGCTGACAGGAGCGGCAGAAGTTGCGGGGCTGGGTAAGGGAGTAGTTATTGAATTAGCAAAACTTGGTGTTGGTGGATGATACGTCTCAACGTATCTATAATTTTTGATTGTTCCATGCTATTATATTATCAACCTTGGATGTTTTATATGCATTTATATGCTATTTTATATGATTTTTGGGACTAACCTATTAACTTAGAGCCCAGTGCCAGTTTCTGTTTTTTCCTTGTTTTAGAGTATCGCAGAAAAGGAAAATCAAACGGAGTCCAATTGGCCTGAAACTTCACGGAACATTTTTTGGAAGGAAAGCAACCCGGGAGACTTGGAGTCCACGTAAGGGAAGCAACGTGGAAGCCAAGAGGCAGGGGGGCGCGCCCACCCTCCCTGGGCGTGCCCTCCACCCTAGTGGGCCCCTCGTGGCTCCCCTGACGTACTTCTTCCGCCTATATATATCCATATACCCTAAAACGATCGGGGAGCACAATAGATTGGGAGTTCCGCCGCCAGAAGCCTCCGTAGCCACTGAAAGCCAATCTAGACCCGTTCCGGCACCCTGTCGGAGGGGGAATCCCTCTCCGGTGGCCATCTTCATCATCCCGGTGCTCTCCATGATGAGGAGGGAGTAGTTCTCCCTCAGGGCTGAGGGTATGTACCAGTAGCTATGGGTTTGATCTCTCTCTCTCGTGTTCTTGAGGTGATACGATCTTGACGTATCGCGAGCTTTGCTATTATAGTTGGATATTATGATGTCCCCCCCCCCTCTACTCTCTTGTAATGGATTGAGTTTCCCCTTTGAAGTTATCTTATCGGATTGAGTCTTTAAAGATTTGAGAACACTTGATGTATGTCTTGCCGTGCGTATCTGTGGTGACAATGGGATATCATGTGATTCACTTGATGTATGTTTTGGTGATCAACTTGCGGGTTCCGCCCATGAACCTATGCATAGGGGTTGGCACACGTTTTCGTCCTGATTCTCCGGTAGAAACTTTGGGGCACTCTTTGAGGTTCTATGTGTTGGTTGAATAGATGAATCTGAGATTGTGTGACGCATATTGTATAATCATACCCACGGATACTTGAGGTGACATTGGAGTATCTATGTTACATTAGGGTTTTGGTTGATTTGTGTCTTAAGGTGTTATTCTAGTACGAACTCTAGGGCTGTTTGTGACACTTATAGGAATAGCCCAACGGATTGATTGGAAAGAATAACTTTGAGGTGGTTTCATACCCTACCATAATATCTTCGTTCGTTCTCCACTATTAGTGACTTTGGAGTGACTCTTTGTTTCATGTTGAGGGATAGTTATGTGATCCAATTATGTTATTATTGTTGAGAGGACTTGCACTAGTGAAAGTATGAACCCTAGGCCTTGTTTCCTAGCATTGCAATACCGTTTGTGCTCACTTTTATCATTCGTTACCTTGCTGTTTTTATATTTTCAGATTACAAAAACCTTTATCTACCATCCATATACCACTTGTATCAACATCTCTTCGCCGAACTAGTGCGCCTATACAATTTACCATTGTACTGGGTGTGTTGGGGACATAAGAGACTCTTTGTTATTTGGTTGCAGGGTTGCTTGAGAGAGACCATCTTCATCCTACGCCTCCT
The DNA here is from genome assembly GCF_003073215.2 of Triticum urartu. Classification (NCBI taxonomy): domain Eukaryota; kingdom Viridiplantae; phylum Streptophyta; class Magnoliopsida; order Poales; family Poaceae; genus Triticum; species Triticum urartu. The sequence continues at coordinate 740,094,961 of NC_053024.1, forward strand.
ACGGATTGATAAACCTTAGGTCATCCACTTGAGGGAAATTTGCTACTGTCCTACAAACCTTTGCACTTGGAGGCCCAACAACGTCTACAAGAAGAAGGTTGTGTAGTAGACATCTAGCTCTTTTCTGGCGCCGTTGCCGGGGAGGTGAGTGCTTGAAGGTATATCTTCAGATCTTGCAATCGAATGTTTTTGTTTCTTGTTTTATCACTAGTTTAGTTTATAAAAGAAAATTACAAAAAAATGGAATTGAGTTTGCCTCATACGCTCCATCTTTTTAATATCTTCCATGAGAATGATGGAAAGGAAAATTGTGCCAAAGTGTTAGAAGAAGAATGCATTAAAATGTTTGGCACTAAATCTTTGAATGATGAGCATGATTGCAATGTTCTTAGTATGAACTCCTTGAATATCCATGGTACTAATGATGATTGCACTAGTCATGATGATAATGTCTCCTATAAACATGTCAATTTTTGTGGAGTACATTGGGTTTGCAAGTACACACCAAATTGGGAAGATAGATATTGCAAGAGGCATAAGCATTTAGAGACTAAACGGTTGCAAGAAAGGCTAGATGTGTGTGCTGAAAATTTAAACTTTCTTAGCCATACTTGTGAACTTTGCAATGAACATGATCATTTCAGTACCTAATGCAAATTGTTTCATGATCGTATCATGTCCAAAAATTGTGATGACTTGATTTCCCTTGCACATCATAATGAACTTAGTTTGCTCTTGGGTTATGAAGAAATGAAACGTATAACTAAGGATATTCCAAAATTTGCCCTTGATAGAGTTCTTCATTTTGATCTAGAGGAAATTTATATGTATTGTGCGGTGAATTGCATTGAAAATCCTTATATTGCCAATTACATAAAGAAAAGAAAACAAATAGAGATGAAGAGAATACTAACGAAAGGGAAGAGACTTCCCAATACCTTCCTATTATTTCTTATGATGAATCAGGTAACGAGGAGGAGCCTCCTATTCAACCAATCTCATTAATAAGGAGCTCCAAAAAGAGGATTGAACCCACACATGATGTGGTGAATAAGAAGAAAAGAAAAAGGAAGAGAGGTAAAAAGATATCTCCCCCAAATAATGCTGCTCCTATTACTATTGTGCCTCATGAAAATATAATTGTGGAATATAATGATACTTCTTATGATCTTGAAAATCTTTTTGGAACTTGCTTGGAAGAATATGATAATTGCTATACTATTGGTGCTATCCATACTATTAATGATGAGAGTGATTATGCTTATGATATGAAAAGGCCCAAGCTTGGGGATGCTATGTTTGATAAAGATGATGTTTTTGAGAATATATTTGCTTCAATTAATGTTTGTCCCAAGCTTGGGGAAGCTATGTTTAATGAAGGTGATATTTTTATTTTCCCAAATTTTGACATGCAAATTTATTATGATGATAGCATGCCTCCTACCTATGATGATTATTGTGATGATACTTATTCTATAAAAAGTAGTGATTATATTTATAAAACTTCTCATGATTATGATTACCCCTTTTCTGAACATTACTCTTTTAATGTGGAACAATTTATAGTATTCGGGTCTCTTATGATACTCCCACTATTCCGAATGGGAAGAATCTTGCATATGTGGAGAGTAGTAAATTTTCTATGCTTGTAGATCATGAAAAGAATGCTTTAGGTGCTGGTTATATTGTTTAATTCATTCATGATGCTACTAAAAATTATTATGAGGGGGGAACTTATGCTTGTAGGAATTGCAATAATATCAAGTTTCCTCTCTATGTGCTTAAAGTTTTGAAGTTATGCTTGTTTTACCTTCCTATGCAAGTTGATTCTTGTTCCCACAAGTTATTTGCTCACAAAATCCCTATGCATAGGAAGTGGGTTAGACTTAAATGTGCTATTCATATTCTTCATGATGCTCTCCTTATATTTCAATTCTTATCTTTTATGTGAGCATCATTGAAATCATTATGCCTACCTAGGGGCGTTAAACGATAGCACTTGTTGGGAGGCAACCCAACTTTATTTTTATTCCATGCCTTTTTGTTCCTGTTTAGTAATAAATAATTCATCTATCCTCTGTATAGATGTGGTTTTATGCTTTTAATTAGTGTTTGTGCCAAGTAGAACCGTTGGGAAGACTTGGGGAAAGTCTTGTTAAGCTTGCTGTAAAAAACAGAAACTTTAGCGCCACGAGAACTGCTGCCATTTTTATTTCGAGAGTGATATTTAGTTAATTATTTTTGCAGATGATTAATACATAAATTCCTCAGGTCCAGAAATTTATTTTAGAATTTTTGGGGTTCCAGAAGTTTGCGTTAGTTACAGATTACTTCAGACTATTCTTTTTTTGACAGATTCTGTTTTTCATGTGTTGTTTACTTATTTTGATGTATATATGGCTAGTAAAAAGAGTTGATAAACCATCGAGAAGTTGGAATACAGTAGGTTTAACACCAATATAAATAAAGAATGATTTCATTACAGTACCTTGAAGTGGTGTTTTGTTTTCTTTCGCTAATGGAGCTTACGAGTTTTCTGTTAAGTTTTGTGTTGTGAAGTTTTCAAGTTTTGGGTAAAGATTCGATGGACTATGGAATAAGGAGTGGCAAGATCCTAAGCTTGGGGATGCCCAAGGCAACCCAAGATAATATTCAAGGACAACCAAGAGCCTAAGCTTGGGGATATTTTTATTCGCCACATGATATGTGTTTTGCTTGGAGCATCATTTTATTTCCTTTTTGTTTTGCTTGCTGTTTGAATAAAATACCAAGATCTGAAATTCTTAAATGTTAGAGAGTCTTCACATAGTTGCATAATTATTCGACTACTCATTGATCTTGACTTATATCTTTCGGAGTAGTTTGTCATTTGCTCTAGTGCTTCACTTATATCTTTTTAGAGCACGGTGATGGTTTTATTTTGTAGAAATAGATGAACTCTCATGCTTCACTTATATCATTTTGAGAGTCCTAAATAGCATGGTAATTTTCTTTGGTTATGAATTTAGTCCTAATATGATGGGCATCCAAGAGGGATATAATAAAAACTTTCATATAGAGTGCGTTGAATACTAAGAGAAGTTTGATCCTTGATGATTGTTTTGAGATATGGAGATAGTGATATCAAAGTTGTGCTAGATGAGTAGTTGTGAATTTGAGAAATACTTGTGTTGAAGTTTGCAAGTCACGTAGCATGCAAGTATGGTAAACGTTGTGTAACAAATTTGAAACATGAGGTGTTATTTGATTGTCTTCCTTATGAGTGGCGGTCGGGGACGAGCCATGGTCTTTTCCTACCAATCTATCCACCTAGGAGCATACACATAATGCTTGGTTTTTGATGACTCGTAGATTTTTTCAATAAGTATGTGAGTTCTTTATGACTAATGTTGAGTCCATGGATTATACGCACTCTTACCCTTCCATCATTCTAGCCTCTTCGGTACCGTGCATTGCCCTTTCTCACATTGAGAGTTGGTGCAAACTTCGCCGGTGCATCCAAACCCCGTGATATGATACGCTCTGTCACACATAAACCTCCTTATATCTTCCTCAAAACAGCCACCATACCTACCTATTATGGCATTTCCATAGCCATTCTGAGATATAGTGCCATGCAACTTTCCACTGTTCCGTTTATTATCACATGCATCATCATTGTCATATTGCTTTGCATCATCATGTAGTTGACATTGTATTTGTGGCAAAGCCACCGTTCATAATTTTTCATACATGTCGCTCTTGATTCATCGCAATCCCGGTACACTGCCGGAGGAATTCATATAGAGTCATATCTTGTTCTAGTATCGAGTTGTAATCTTTGGGTTGTAAATAAATAGAAGTGTGATGATCATCATTCATAGAGCATTGTCCCAAAAAAAGAGAAAGGACAAATAAAAAAGGAAAGACAAATAAAAAAATAAAAGGGACAATGCTACTATCCTTTTTCCATACTTGTGCTTCAAAGTAGCACCATGATCTTTATGATAGAGAGTCTCTTGTTTTGTCACTTTCATATACTAGTGGGAATTTTTCATTATAGAACTTGGCTTGTATATTCCAACAATGGGCCTCCTCAAGTGCCCTAGGTCTTCGTGAGCAAGCAAGTTGGATACACACCCACTTAGTTTCTTTTGTTGAGCTTTCATACATTTATAGCTCTAGTGCATCCGTTGCATGGCAATCCCTACTCCTTGCATTGACATCAATTGGTGGGCATCTCCCTAGCCCATTGATTAGCCGCGTCGATGTGAGACTTTCTCCTTTTTGTCTTCTCCACATAACCCCATCATTATATTCTTTTCCACCCATAGTGCTATATCCATGGCTCACGCTCATGTATTGCATGAAGGTTGAAAAGTTTGAGATTACTAAAGTATGAAACAATTGCTTGGCTTGTCATCGGGGTTGTGCATGATGAGAGCATTCTTGTGTGACAAAAATGGAGCATGACTAAACTATATGATTTTGTAGGGATGAACTTTCTTTGGCCATGTTATTTTGAGAAGACATGATTGCTTAGTTAGTATGCTTGAAGTATTATTATTTTTATGTCAATATTAAACTTTGTCTTGAATCTTATGGATCTTAATATTCTTGCTACAATAAAGAGAAATACATGATGAATATGTTAGGTATCATTCCACATCAAAAATTCTATTTTTATCATTTACCTACTCGAGGACGAGCAGGAATTAAGCTTGGGGATGCTGATACGTCTCCAACGTATCTATAATTTTTTATTGTTCCATGCTATTATATTATCAACCTTGGATGTTTTATATGCATTTATATGCTATTTTATAAGATTTTTGGGACTAACCTATTAACCTAGAGCCTAGTGCCAGTTTCTGTGTTTTCGTTGTTTTAGAGTATCGCAGAAAAGGAAAATCAAACAGAGTCCAATTGACCTGAAACTTCACGGAACTTATTTTTGGAAGGACAGCAACCCGGGAGACTTGGAGTCCACGTAAGGGAAGCAACAAGGAAGCCACGAGGCAGGGGGCGCGCCCACCCCCCCTGGGCGCGCCCTCCACCCTCGTGGGCCCCTCGTGGCTCCCCTGACATACTTCTTCCGCCTATATATATCCATATACCCTAAAACGATCGGGGAGCACAATAGATCGGGAGTTCCGCCGCCAGAAGCCTCCGTAGCCACCGAAAGCCAATATAGACCCGTTTCGGCACCCTGCCGGAGGGGGAATCCCTCTTCGGTGGCCATCTTCATCATCCCGGTGCTCTCCATGACGAGGAGGGAGTAGTTCTCCCTCGGGGCTGAGGGTATGTACCAGTAGCTATGTGTTTGATCTCTCTCTCTCTCTCGTGTTCTTGAGGTGATACGATATTGATGTATCACGAGCTTTGCTATTATATTTGGTTCTTATGATGTTTTCTCCCCCCCCCCTCTACTCTCTTGTAATGGATTGAGATTCCCCTTTGAAGTTATCTTATCGGATTGAGTCTTTAAAGATTTGAGAACACTTGATGTATGTCTTGCCGTGCATATCTGTGGTGACAATGGGATATCACGTGATTCACTTGATGTATGTTTTGGTGATCAACTTGCGGGTTCCGCCCATGAACCTATGCATAGGGGTTGGCACACGTTTTCGTCGTGATTCTCCAGTAGAAACTTTGGGGCACTCTTTGAGGTTCTATGTGTTGGTTGAATAGATGAATCTGAGATTGTGTGACGCATATTTTATAATCATACCCACGGATACTTGAGGTGAAATTGGAGTATCTAGGTGACATTAGGGTTTTGGTTGATTTGTGTCTTAAGGTGTTATTCTAGTACGAACTCTAGGGCTGTTTGCGACACTTATAGGAATAGCCCAATGGATTGATTGGAAAGAATAACTTTGAGGTGGTTTCATACCCTACCATAATCTCTTCGTTCGTTCTCCGCTATTAGTGACTTTGGAGTGACTCTTTGTTTCATGTTGAGGGATAGTTATGTGATCCAATTATGTTATTATTGTTGAGAGGACTTGCACTAGTGAAAGTATGAACCCTAGGCCTTGTTTCCTAGCATTGCAATACCATTTGTGCTCACTTTTATCATTCGTTACCTTGCTGTTTTTATATTGTCAGATTACAAAAACCTTTATCTACCATCCATATACCACGTGTATCACCATCTCTTCGCCGAACTAGTGCACCTATACAATTTACCATTGTATTGGGTGTGTTGGGGACACAAAAGACTCTTTGTTATTTGGCTGCAGGGTTGCTTGAGAGAGACCATCTTCATCCTACACCTCGTACGGATTGATAAACCTTAGGTCATCCACTTGAGGGAAATTTGCTACTGTCCTACAAACCTCTGCACTTGGAGGCCCAACAACGTCTACAAGAAGAAAGTTGTGTAGTAGACATCAGTGGAGTCACCTCGCGGGCAGTTGAGCCCCGGCACCGGCTGCGGCAATCACGCCAGTTGCGCTCATTCCGACATGGAAATCGACTTGCTATTCCCGCTGCCACCACAATCGTCGTCCCCACCGTTGCCGCAACCATCATTGCCATCCCCTCTGGCACCGAAGCCATCCCCGACCTTGGCCATGAACCCTTCTTGATTGTTATTGTTGCATCCTCCGTCACTAGGACCAACGGGTGAAGGAGGATAGTACTATGAGTGTTGCTACCGATTTTTTGCAGCCGCAAATGAACAACGAGACGAGTAATCAAATATGGGCCAATATGTATATGGAGCTAGATTTTTTTTCTTCATTCTATTTTTTGGAAGGATGGCAAGACGGATCAGTTTCTGATAAATCTAAAAAAATGGTTTTTCCATTTGAATAATTCAAACAAATTTTGGTTTTAAATTTATTTCCTATTAAAATAAAGAGTGCTCGACCTACATCAGACATAAACTTCCCTGTGCCAAGGGAGAGCCCTTGACCTCTTGGGAGTATAGATACCCTATTAGATTCACTTTTTCCCTTCAAATTCATTTTTTTACATTTCTGGTATCACAACCCAAGAAATATTGGTACCCCTTGGCCATTTAAATTGTTTTTTAGCGGTACCTCTATTTCTCGGGTGTCAATGGAATTTCCGATAATCGGTCGGTTACTGTTAATTTTGTCTGTAATCAGCAAACCTAGCTCACTGAGTGCACACATATTCTGGTTTTTATCGTGTGAACAAAATCATGAGGGAATTTGCAATTATTAGCTAGGTAGAAGCACAAGGATGCATACCTAAAGCTGGTTGTGGTCGGTGTTCCATAACTTTGATGAATCAAGGTAGGCAGGAAGGAAGATCATAGACGGTGATCTTGAGAGAAGAGAAAGTGGGATGAAGAAATTTAGCAGCTGCTGGTGTCGGTGTCAAAACCGGCGGATCTCGGGTAGGGGGTCCCGAACTGTGCGTCTAAGGATGATGGTAACAGGAGGCGGGGGACACAATGTTTACCCAGGTTCGGGCCCTCTCGATGGAGGTAATACCCTACTTCCTGCTTGATTGATCTTGATGATATGAGTATTACAAGAGTTGATCTACCACGAGATCGTAGAGGCTAAACCCTAGAAGGTATCCTATGATTATGATTGTCCTCCTCCTATAGACTAAACCCTCCGGTTTATATAGACACCGGAGGGGGCTAGGGTTACACAGAGTCAGTTACAGAGAAGGAGATCTACATATCCGAATCGCCAAGCTTACCTTCCATGCAAAGGAGAGTCCCACCCGAACACGGGATGAAGGCTTCAATCTTGTATCTTCATAGTTCAACAGTCCAGCCAAAGTATATAGTCCGGCTGTCCGAGGACCCCCTAATCCAGGACTCCCTCAGTAGCCCCTGAACCAGGCTTCAATGACGATGAGTACGGCGCGTAGATTGTCTTCGGCATTGCAAGGCGGGTTCCTTCTCCGAATACTCCATAGAAGATTTTGAACACAAGGATCGTGTCCAGCTCTGTAAAATAAATTCCACATACCACCGTAGAGAGTATAATATTCCACAAATCTAATATGCTGACAACTTTTCATAACATGACATCCTGCCGTGGTCCGGTCATTACGAACCGTTTTTCCCAGCCCGCCATTGCACGTGTTGCGAGGCGGTTTTATTGGCACGTCTTGTCGAAGCAGAGATCGTGTTCCCCTTATCACGGGATTCTCATCAATACGGGTGTGGGTAACCCAATCGTGCTTGTTAGTATGACTCCTCGATTTCAGGCGAGTTCCAAATGGCCACGCGGAGGACGCTTGATATTCACCCTCTTTATAAAGGGGCCAAGGCCTGTCCTTTTCTTCTTGCACTCGATCCTTCCCTTCCCCCACCTCGAGTTCCAACACCCAAGGCTCAGGCTAAGCGCTTCGGACCTTCAACCATGTCTGGATCCAACCTTCAAGGTCGGTGGATGGCCTCCTCTGTGTTGGGTTTCGTAGTAATTTCAAAAAATTTCCTATGCACACGCAAGATCATATGATGCATAGCAACGAGAGGGGAGAGTGTTGTCTACGTACCCACGCAGACCGACTGCGGAAGCGTTGACGCAACATAGAGGAAGTAGTCGTACGTCTTCACGATCCAACCGATCAAGTACCGAAACTACGGTACCTCCGAGTTCGAGCACACGTTCAGCTCGATGACGATCCCCGGACTCCGATCCAGCAAAGTGTCGGGGAAGAGTTCCGTCAGCACGACGGCGTGGTGACGATCTTGATGCACTACAGCAGCAGGGCTTCGCCTAAACTCCGCTACAGTATTATCGAGGAATATGGTGGCTGGGGGCACCGCACACGGCTAAGGAATAGATCACGTGGATCAACTTGTGTGTTCTAGGGTGCCTCTACCTCAGTATATAAAGGACTAGAGGGGGGAGGCTGGCCGGCCAAGCTTGGCGCGCCAGAAGAGTCCTACTCCCTCTGGGAGTAGGATTCCCCCCCCCCCAATCCTAGTTGGAATAGGATTCGCGGAGGGGGAAAAGAGGAGGAGGGGGCCGGCCACCTCTCCTAGTCCTAATAGGAATAGGGAAAGGGGGAGGCGCGCAGCCCATCTAGGGCAGCCCCTTCTCTTTTCCACTAAGGCCCACTATGGCCCATATAGCTCCCGGGGGGTTCCGGTAACCCTCCCGGTACTCCGGTAAAATCCCGATTTCACCCGGAACACTTCCGATATCCAAACATAGGCTTCCAATATATCAATCTTTATGTCTCGACCATTTCGAGACTCCTCGTCATGTCCGTGATCACATCCGGGACTCCGAAAAACCTTCGGTACATCAAAATGCATAAACTCATAATATAACTGTCATCATAACCTTAAGCGTGCGGACCCTACGGGTTCGAGAAGAATGTAGACATGACCGAGACATGTCTCCGGTCAATAACCAATAGCGGGACCTGGATGCCCATATTGGCTCCTACATATTCTACGAAGATCTTTATCGGTCAGACCGCATAACAACATACGTTGTTCCCTTTGTCATCGGTATGTTACTTGCCCGAGATTCGATCGTCGGTATTCCTATACCTAGTTCAATCTCGTTACCGGCAAGTCTCTTTACTCGTTCTGTAATACATCATCCCGCAACTAACTCATTTAGTTGCAATGCTTGCAAGGCTTAAGTGATGTGCATTACCGAGAGGGCCCAGAGATACCTCTCCGACAATCGGAGTGACAAATCCTAATCTCGAAATACGCCAACCCAACATCTACCTTTGGAGACACCTGTAATGCTCCTTTATAATCACCCAGTTACGTTGTGACGTTTGGTAGCACCCAAAGTGTTCCTCCGGCAAACGGGAGTTGCATAATCTCATAGTCATAGGAACATGTATATGTCATGAAGAAAGCAATAGCAACATACTAAACGATCGGGTGCTAAGCTAATGTAATGGGTCATGTCAATCAGATCATTCAACTAATGATGTGACCTCGTTAATCAAATAACAACACTTTGTTCATGGTTAGGAAACATAACCATCTTTGATTAACGAGCTAGTCAAGTAGAGGCATACTAGTGACACTAAGTTTGTCTATGTATTCACACATGTATTATGTTTCCGGTTAATACAATTCTAGCATGAATAATAAAAATTTATCATGATATAAGGAAATAAATAATAACTTTATTATTACCTCTAGGGCATATTTCCTTCAGTCTCCCACTTGCACTAGAGTCAATAATCTAGATTATACAGTAGTAATGATTCTAACACCCATGGAGCCTTGTTGCTGATCATGTTTTGCTCGTGGAAGAGGCTTAGTCAATGGGTCTACAACATTCAGATCCGTATGTATCTTGCAAATCTCTATGTCTCCCACCTGGACTAGATCCCCGATGGAATTGAAGCGTCTCTTGATGTGCTTGGTCCTCTTGTGAAATCTGGATTCCTTTGCCAAGGCAATTGCACCAGTATTGTCGCAAAAGATTTTCATTGGACCCAATGCACTAGGTATGACACCTAGATCGGATATGAACTCCTTCATCCAGACTCCTTCGTTCGCTGCTTCCGAAGCAGCTATGTACTCCGGTTCACATGTAGATCGCGCTACGACGCTTTGTTTAGAACTGCACCAACTGATAGTTCCATCGTTTAATATAAACACGTATCCGGTTTGCGATTTAGAATCGTCCGGTCAGTGTCAAAGCTTGCATCAACGTAACCATTTACGAGCTCTTTGTCACCTCCATATACGAGAAACATATCCTTAGTCCTTTTCAGGTATTTCAGGATGTTCTTGACCGCTGTCCAGTGATCCACTCCTGGATTACTTTGGTACCTCCCTGCTAGACTTATAGCAAGGCACACATCAGGTCTGGTACACAGCATTGCATACATGATAGATAGATCCTATTGCTGATGCATAGGGAACATCTTTCATATTCTCTCTATCTTCTGCAGTGGTCGGGCATTGAGTCTTACTCAATTTCACACCTTGTAACACAGGAAAGAATCCTTTCTTTGCTTGATCCATTTTGAACTTCTTCAAAATTTTGTCAAGGTATGTTGTTTGTGAAAGTCCAATTAAGCGTCTTGATCTATCTCTATAGATCTTAATGCCTAATATGTAAGCAGCTTCACCGAGGTCTTTCATTGAAAAACTCTTATTCAAGTATCCCTTTATGCTATCCAGAAATTCTATATCATTTCCAATTAATAATATGTCATCCACATATAATATCAGAAATGCTACAGTGCTCCCATTCACTTTCTTGTAAATACAGGCTTCTCCAAAAGTCTGTATAAAACCAAATGCTTTGATCACACTATCAAAACTTTTATTCCAACTCCGAGAGGCTTGCACCAGTCCATAAATGGATCGCTGGAGCTTGCACACTTTGTTAGCTCCCTTTGGATTGACAAAACCTTCTGGTTGCATCATATACAACTCTTCTTCCAGAAATCCATTCAGGAATGCAGTTTTGACATCCATCTGCCAAATTTCATAATCATAAAATGCGGCAATTGCTAACATGATTCGGACAGACTTAAGCATCGCTACAGGTGAGAAGGTCTCATCGTAGTCAATCCCTTGAACTTGTCAAAAACCTTTTGCGACAAGTCGAGCTTTGTAGACAGTAACATTACCATTAACGTCAGTCTTCTTCTTGAAGATCCATTTATTCTCAATTGCTTGCCGATCATCGGGCAAGTCAACCAAAGTCCATACTTTGTTCTCATACATGGATCCCATCTCAGATTTCATGGCTTCAAGCCACTTTGCGGAATCTGGGCTCATCATCGCTTCTTCATAGTTCGTAGGTTCATCATGATCTAGTAGCATGACTTCCAGAACAGGATTACCGTACAACTCTGGTGCGGATCTTACTCTGGTTGATCTACGAGGTTCAGTAGTATCTTGTTCTGAAGTTTCATGATCATTATCATTAACTTCCTCACTAACTGGTGTAGGTGTCACAGGAACAGTTTTCTGTGATGTACTACTTTCCAATAAGGGAGCAGGTACAGTTACCTCGTCAAGTTCTACTTTCCTCCCACTCACTTCTTTCGAGAGAAACTCCTTCTCTAGAAAGTTTCCGAATTTAGCAACAAAAGTCTTGCCTTCGGATCTGTGATAGAAGGTGTATCCAATAGTTTCCTTTGGATATCCTATGAAGACACATTTCTCCGATTTGGGTTCGAGCTTATCAGGTTGAAGCTTTTTCACATAAGCATCGCAGCCCCAAACTTTTAGAAACGACAACTTTGGTTTCTTGCCAAACCACAGTTCATAAGGCGTCGTCTCAATGGATTTTGATGGTGCCCTATTTAACGTGAATGCGGCCGTCTCTAGAGCGTATCCCCAAAACGATAGCGGTAAATCTTAAGAGATATCATAGATCACACCATATCCTGTAAAGTACGATTACAGCGTTCGGACACACCATTACGCTGAGGTGTTCCGGGTGGCGTGTGTTGCGAAACTATTCCACAATTTTTCAAATGTACACCAAACTCGTAACTCAAATATTCTCCTCCACGATCAGATCGTAGAAACTTTATTTTCTTGTTACGATGATTTTCAACTTCACTCTGAAATTCCTTGAACTTTTCAAATGTTTCAGACTTATGTTTCATTAAGTAGATATACCCATATCTGCTTAAATCATCTGTGAAGGTGAGAAAATAACGATATCCGCCACGAGCCTCAATATTCATCGGACCACATACATCTGTATGTATGATTTCCAACAAATCTGTTGCTCTCTCCATAGTACCGGAGAACGGTGTTTTGGTCATCTTGCCCATGAGGCACGGTTCGCAAGTACCAAGTGATTCATAATCATGTGGTTCCAAAAGTCCATTAGTCTGGAGTTTCTTCATGCGCTTTACACTGATATGACCTAAACAGCAGTGCCACAAATAAGTTGCACTATCATTATCAACTCTGCATCTTTTGGCTTCAACATTATGAATATGTGTATTACTACTATCGAGATTCAATAAGAATAGACCACTCTTCAAGGGTGCATGACCATAAAAGATATTACTCATATAAATAGAACAACCATTATTCTCTGATTTAAATGAATAACCGTCTCGCATTAAACAAGATCCAGATATAATGTTCATGCTCAACGCTGGCACCAAATAACAATTATTTAGGTCTAATATTAATCCCGAAGGTAGATGTAGAGGTAGCGTGCCGACCGCGATCACATCGACTTTGGAACCGTTTCCCACGCGCATCATCACCTCGTCCTTAGCCAATCTTCGCTTAATCCGTAGCCCCTGTTTCGAGTTGCAAATATTAGCAACAGAACCAGTATCAAATACCCAGGTGCTACTGCGAGCATTAGTAAGGTACAAATCAATAACATGTATATCACATATACCTTTGTTCACCTTGCCATCCTTCTTATCCGCCAAATACTTGGGGCAGTTCCGCTTCCAGTGACCAGTCTGCTTGCAGTAGAAGCACTCAGTTTCAGGCTTAGGTCCAGACTTGGGTTTCTTCTCTTGAGCAGCAACTGGCTTGCCGTTCTTCTTGAAGTTCCCCTTTTTCTTTCCTTTGCCCTTTTTCTTGAAACTAGTGGTCTTGTTGACCATCAACACTTGATGCTCCTTCTTGATTTCTACCTCCGCGGCTTTCAGCATCGCGAAGAGCTCGGGAATAGTCTTGTTCATCTCTTGCATATTATAGTTCATCACGAAGCTCTTGTAGCTTGGTGGCAGTGATTGGAGAATTCTGTCAATGACGCAATCATCTGGAAGATTAACTCCCAATTGAATCAAGTGATTATTATACCCAGACATTTTGAGTACATGCTCACTGACAGAACTGTTCTCCTCCATCTTGCAGCTATAGAACTTATTGGAGACTTCATATCTCTCAATCTGGGCATTTGCTTGAAATATCAACTTCAACTCCTGGAACATCTCATATGCTCCATGACGTTCAAAACGTCGTTGAAGTCCCGATTCTAAGCCGTAAAGCATGGCACACTGAACTATCGAGTAGTCATTAGCTTTGCTCTGCCAGACGTTCATAACATCCGGCGTTGCTCCTGCAGCAGGCCTGGCACCCAGCGGTGCTTCCAGGATGTAATTCTTCTGTGCAGCAATGAGGATAATCCTCAAGTTACGGACCCAGTCCGTGTAATTGCTACCATCATCTTTCAACTTTGCTTTCTCAAGGAACGCATTAAAATTCAACGGAACAACAACACGAGCCATCTATCTACAATCAACATAAACAAGCAAGATACTATCAGGTACTAAGTTCATGATAAATTTAAGTTCAATTAATCATATTACTTAAGAACTCCCACTTAGATAGACATCCCTCTAATCCTCTAAGTGATCACGTGATCCGAATTAACTAAACCATGTCCGATCATCACGTGAGATGGAGTAGTTTCATCGGTGAACATCATTATATCTGTATATGCTTGATGACAACATCATTATATTTGAGACGACAACATCATTATGTTGATCATATCTACTATATGATTCACGCTCGACCTTTCGGTCTCCGTGTTCCGAGCCCATATCTGTATATGCTTGGCTCGTCAAGTATAACCTGAGTATTCCGCGTGTGCAACTGTTTTGCACCCGTTGTATTTGAACGTAGAACCTATCACACCCGATCATCACGTGGTGTCTCAGCACGAAGAACTTTCGCAACGGTGCATACTCAGGGAGAACACTTCTTGATAATTTAGTGAGAGATCATCTTATAATGCTACCGTCAATCAAAGCAAGATAAGATGCATAAAAGGATAAACATCACATGCAATCAATATAAGTGATATGATATGGTCATCATCTTGTGCTTGTGATCGCCATCTCCGAAGCACCATCGTGATCACCATCGTCACTGGCGTGACACCTTGATCTCCATCGTAGCATCGTTGTCGTCTCGCCAAGCTTATGCTTCTACGACTATCACTACCACTTAGTAATAAAGTAAAGCATTACATCGCGATTGCATTGCATACAATAAAACGACAACCATAAGGCTCCTGCCAGTTGCCGATAACTCGGTTACAAAACATGATCATCTCATACAATAAAATTCAGCATCATGTCTTGACCATATCACATCACAACATGCCCTGCAAAAACAAGTTAGACGTCCTCTACTTTGTTGTTGCAAGTTTTACGTGGCTGCTACGGGCTTAAGCAAGAACCAATCTCACCTACGCATCAAAACCACAACGATAGTTTGTCAAATAGACTCCGTTTTAACCTTCGCAAGGACCGGGCGTAGCCATACTTGGTTCAACTAAAGTTGGAGAGACAGTCGCCCGCAAGCCACCTGTGTGCAAAGCACGTCGGGGGAACCGGTCTCGCGTAAGCGTACGCGTAATGTTGGTCCGGGTCGTCTCGTCCAAGAATGCCGCCGAACCAAAGTATGACATGCTGGTAGGCAGTATGACTTATATCGCCCACAACTCACTTGTGTTCTACTCGTGCAAATAACATCAACATAAATAACCTAGGCTCGGATCCCACTGTTGGGTTTCGTAGTAATTTCAAAAAATTTCCTATGCACACGCAAGATCATGTGATGCATAGCAACGAGAGGGGAGAGTGTTGTCTACGTACCCACGCAGACCGACTGCGGAAGCGTTGACGCAACATAGAGGAAGTAGTCGTACGTCTTCACGATCCAACCGATCAAGTACCGAAACTACGGCACCTCCGAGTTCGAGCACACGTTCAGCTCGATGACGATCCCCGGACTCCGATCCAGCAAAGTGTCGGGGAAGAGTTCCGTCAGCACGACGGCGTGGTGACGATCTTGATGCACTACAGCAGCAGGGCTTCGCCTAAACTCCGCTACAGTATTATCGAGGAATATGGTGGCTGGGGGCACCGCACACGGCTAAGGAATAGATCACGTGGATCAACTTGTGTGTTCTAGGGTGCCTCTACCTCAGTATATAAAGGACTAGAGGGGGGAGGCTGGCCGGCCAAGCTTGGCGCGCCAGAAGAGTCCTACTCCCTCTGGGAGTAGGATTCCCCCCCCCCCAATCCCTAGTTGGAATAGGATTCGCGGAGGGGGAAAAGAGGAGGAGGGGGCCGGCCACCTCTCCTAGTCCTAATAGGACTAGGGGAAGGGGGAGGCGCGCAGCCCATCTAGGGCAGCCCCTTCTCTTTTCCACTAAGGCCCACTATGGCCCATATAGCTCCCGGGGGGTTCCGGTAACCCTCCCGGTACTTCCGGTAAAATCCCGATTTCACCCGGAACACTTCCGATATCCAAACATAGGCTTCCAATATATCAATCTTTATGTCTCGACCATTTCGAGACTCCTCGTCATGTCCGTGATCACATCCGGACTCCGAAAAACCTTCGGTACATCAAAATGCATAAACTCATAATATAACTGTCATCGTAACCTTAAGCGTGCGGACCCTACGGGTTCGAGAACAATGTAGACATGACCGAGACACGTCTCCGGTCAATAACCAATAGCGGGACCTGGATGCCCATATTGGCTCCTACATATTCTACGAAGATCTTTATCGGTCAGACCGCATAACAACATACGTTGTTCCCTTTGTCATCGGTATGTTACTTGCCCGAGATTCGATCGTCGGTATCTCAATACCTAGTTCAATGTCGTTACCGGCAAGTCTCTTTACTCGTTCCGTAATACATCATCCCGCAACTAACTCATTAGTTGCAATGATTGCAAGGCTTAAGTGATGTGCATTACCGAGAGGGCCCAGAGATACCTCTCCGACAATCGGAGTGACAAATCCTAATCTCGAAATACGCCAACCCAACATGTACCTTTGGAGACACCTGTAGAGCTCCTTTATAATCACCCAGTTACGTTGTGACGTTTGGTAGCACCCAAAGTGTTCCTCCGGCAAACGGGAGTTGCATAATCTCATAGTCATAGGAACATGTATATGTCATGAAGAAAGCAATAGCAACATACTAAACGATCGGGTGCTAAGCTAATGTAATGGGTCATGTCAATCAGATCATTCAACTAATGATGTGACCTCGTTAATCAAATAACAACACTTTGTTCATGGTTAGGAAACATAACCATCTTTGATTAACGAGCTAGTCAAGTAGAGGCATACTAGTGACACTAAGTTTGTCTATGTATTCACACATGTATTATGTTTCCGGTTAATACAATTCTAGCATGAATAATAAACATTTATCATGATATAAGGAAATAAATAATAACTTTATTATTGCCTCTAGGGCATATTTCCTTCACTCTGTCATAGAGGAGGACATCAAGAAGCTAAGGGAAGCCAGGTATATGACCGCCGAAATCCCGCACAGGATGCCTGGTCAAGGGCAGGTCATCCCCACTCCCGAACCCAACGAGAGTGTCGTATTTGTTTCCCACTTCCTCCGAGTGCTAGGCTTTAGTCTTGATCCCTTTGTAAGAGGGCTTATGTTCTATTACGGGCTCGATTTCCACGATCTAGCTCCAGATTCCATCCTTCACATCTCGTCGTTTATCATCGTGTGTGAGCCCTTCCTCCGCATCACCCCACACTTCGGCTTATGGATCAAGACCTTCAATGTGAAGCCGAAGACGATCGATGGGCGACAAGCAGAATGCGGAGGTGCCATAATAAGCAAAGGCGCTGATGCTCTATGGCCAAAGGGTTCCTTCCCGGAGGTGTCCAACTTATGGCAGCAGGAGTGGTTTTACATCATAGCTCCCCGAGGTACAAAGTGGGCAGCTGCCCCCGCCTTCCGCTCAGGCCCCCTGCCGCAACTAGCATCATGGGTCAACAAGGGGCTGGACTGGGGGCAGTTAATGATGTGCTGACATTGCAAAGTCGCATCCGAGATCTCCTCAAGAGGGATGTCAGTCTTGTCAAGGTAATGCAAGTTATGCTAGTTCAACGGGTCCTGCCATGCCAATGTCGATCTCTTCGTATGTGGGAGTTCAACCCGGAAGGACCGTGAACTATTCAGCAATTCTTCAGCGTGACGCTTGAAGAGATGTATGGATTGTTCTTCGGATCACGAATAAAGTGTCCGGACACCACCGAGGATGCGTGTCTCAACTGCAACCATCTAGATACCCACGTAAGTAATTCTGCGGCCGAACATGCTGTCTTTTTATTTGTCACAACATCATTCTGAAGAAAAATCGCTCTCGGCCAGGACTGGATAAGAAAGGCGGAGAGGATCAGGTGTTCGGCCCCCCTTCCCGAAGGCTCACCGGATCCTATACTAGCTAGGATGCTTGAGCACGCACCTTATCAAGTGCCATCAGGGGAAGATAAAGGGAGGAATAAAGAAGTCGAAAGTGGGCTTCACACATTACTCATCCAAACCGGCGGAATTAGTGTCTCCGCAAAGGAGGATAATCAGGGAGAAGAATCTAGAATCCTCTCTCCCCAAGGAAGGAAAAGGACCGCCTCTGAAGACTTTGAAACGAAGGTTTTCAAATGAGGGAAGAAACCTTCGCCAGGGGCCCTGCCCCGGAGGGCGTCCTTACCGCACAGCACCCGCAAGCGGGCCAGCCCTCCACCGAGCTGTAAGTGAACAAGAGTACTTTGGTAAATATATCCTGCTTTATCTCTGAGGACAATAACCGAGACATATATCTTGCAGTCCGGCTCGTAGCCCTTCTCGACAGAGTTCGTCTTCGGGGGATCTTCTTCCGAAGATGATGGAGAGCGAAACGCCTCCCCCTGTCGCCCCGCTTCCTGGGACGGATGACCCTGAGGTGTCCTCACGGAGGATTTCTCCTGATTCGTCAAGGCCAGAAAGTAATCCTTTGGTGATAACCCACAAGTATAGGGGATCGCAACATCTTTCGAGGGTAGAGTATTCAACCCAAATTTATTGATTCGACACAAGGGGAGCCAAAGAATATTCTTAAGTATTAGCAGCTAAGTTGTCAATTCAACCACACCTGGAAACTTAGTATCTGCAGCAAAGTGTTTAGTAGCAAAGTAATATGATAGTGGTGGTAGCGGCAACAAAAGTAAAGACAGCAAAAATAATGTTTTTGGTATTTTGTAGTGATTGTAATAGTAGCAGCGGGAAAGTAAATAAGCGAGAACCAGTATATGGAAAACTCGTAGGCACCGGATCAGTGATGGATAATTATGCCGGATGCGGTTCATCATGTAACAGTCATAACATAGGGTGACACGGAACTAGCTCCAATTCATCAATGTAATGTAGTCATACGTGATTATGGAAAAGAACTTGCATGACATCTTTTGTCCTACCCTCCTGTGGCAGCGGGGTCCTATTGGAAACTAAGGGATATTAAGGCCTCCTTTTAATAGAGAACCGGAACAAAGCATTAGCACATAGTGAATACATGAACTCCTCAAACTATGGTCATCACCAGGAGTGGTCCCGATTATTGTCACTTCGGGGTTGCCGGATCATAACACATAGTAGGTGACTATAGACTTGCAAGATAGGATCAAGAACTCACATATATTCATGAAAACATAATAGGTTCAGATCTGAAATCATGGCACTCGGGCCCTAGTGACAAGCATTAAGCATAGCAAAGTCATAGCAACATCAATCTCAGAACATAGTGGATACTAGGGATCAAACCCTAACAAAACTAACTCGATTACATGATAAATCTCATCCAACCCATCACCGTCCAGCAAGCCTACGATGGAATTACTCACGCACGGCGATGAGCATCATGAAATTGGTGATGGAGGATGGTTGATGATGACGACGGCAACGAATCCCCCTCTCCGGCGCCCCGAACAAACTCCAGATCAGCCCTCCCAAGATGTTTTAGGGCTTGGCGGCGGCTCCGTATCATAAAACGCGATAATTTCTTCTCTCTGATTTTTTTCTCTCCAAAAGCAAATATATAGAGTTGGAGTTGGCGTCGGAGGGCATCCAGGGGGCCCACGAGGTAGGGGGCGCGCCCTAGGGAGGGTGCGCCCCCCACCCTTGTGAGAAGGGTGTGGGGCCCCTGGTCTTCATCTTTGGCGAGGATTTTTTATTATTTTTTCTAAGAAGTTCCGTGGAGTTTCAGGTCATTCCGAGAATATTTGTTTTCTGCACATAAAACAACACCATGGCAATTCTGCTGAAAACAACGTCAGTCCGGGTTAGTTCCATTCAAATCATACAAGTTAGAGTCCAAAACAAGAGCAAAAGTGTTTGGAAAAGTAGATACGACGGAGACGTATCAACTCCCCCAAGCTTAAACCCTTGCTTGTCCTCAAGCAATTCAGTTGACAAACTGAAAGAAAGAAAGAAAAACTTTTACAAACTCTGTTTGCTCTTGTTGTTGTAACTATGTCAAGCCAGTATTCAAGTTTTCAGCATAGATCATAACTAACCACATTTGGAATAATTCTCAGGTCTCATAATTACTCATATCAATAGCATAATCAACTAGCAAGTCATAATAATAAATCTCAGATGACAACACTTTCTCAAAACAATCATAATATGATATAACAAGATGGTATCTCGCTAGCCCTTTCTGAGACCGCAAAACATAAATGCAAAGCACCTTTAAAGATCAAGTACTGACTAGACATTGTAATTCATGGTAAAAGAGATCCAATCATAGTCACACCCAACATAGATTAATAGTGATGAATGCAAATGATGGCTATGCTCTCCAGCTAGTGCTTTTTAATAAGAGGGTGATGAATCAACATAAAAGTAAATGGATAGGCCCTTCGCAGAGGGAAGCAGGGATTTGTAGAGGTGCCAGAGCTCGGTTTTGAAATAGAGATAAATTGTATTTTGAGCGGTATACTTTCATTGTCAACATAACAATCAAGAGATGGCGATATCTCCCATGCTACACACATTATAGGTGGTTCCCAAACAGAATGGTAAAGTTTTTAGTCCCCCTCCACCAACAAACATCAATCCATGGCTTGCTCGAAACAACGAGTGCCTCCAACATACATCAGGTCCCAGGGGGAGTTTTGTTTGCAATTAATTTTGATTTAGTTTGCATAAAGCATGGGACTGGGCATCCCGGTGACCAGCCATTTTCTCGTGAGTGAGGAGCGGAGTCCACTCCTCTTGAGAATAACCCGCCTAACACGGAAGATAAGGACAGCCTTGGTTGATACATTATCTATTCAAGCATACAAAATAGAATGTTTATTTGAAGGTTTAGAGTTTGGCACATACAAATTTATTTGGAATGGCAGGTAGATACCGCATATAGGAAGGTATAGTGGACTCGTCTAGAATAACTTTGGGGTTTAAGGGATTGGATGCACAAGCAGTATTCCCGCTTAGTACAAGTGAAGGCTAGCAAAAGACTGGGAAGCGACCAACTAGAGAGCGACAACAGCCATGTACATGCATTAAAATTAATAAACATTGGATGCAAGCATGAGTAGGATATAATCTACCATGAATATAAATATCGTGAAGGCTATGTTGATTTGTTTCAACTACATGCGTGAACATGTGCCAAGTCAAGTCACTTAAATCATTCAAGGAGGATACCACCCCATCATACCACATCATAATCATCTCAATAGCATGTTGGCACACAAGGTAAATCATTTAATCATTCAAAGGAGGATACCACCCCATCATAACCACCCCATCATACCACATCATAATCATCTCAATAGCATGTTGGCACACAAGGTAAATCATTATAACTCCTGGCTAATCAAGCACGGCACAAGCAACTACGATCTCTAATTGTCATTGCAAACATGTTTATTCATAATAAGCTGAATCAAGAACGAGGGACTCATCATATTTACAAAAACAAAAGAGGTCGAGTTCATACCAGCTTTTCTCATCGCAATCAGCCCATCATATATCATCATAATTGCCTTTCACTTGCATGACCGAACGAAAATAATAAGAGTGTACGTGCATTGGACTAAGCTGGAATCTGCGAGCATTCCATAAACAGGAGAAGACAAGGCAATATGGGCTCTGGGTTAAATCAACAATAATGCATATAAGAGCCACTTCAAAAATTTAATTATGGTCTTCTCCTACTGACCCCAAAGAAAAGAAAATATATAAAACTATTTACACGGGAAAGCTCCCAACAAGCAAAAGAAGAACGGGAAATATTTTTGGGTTTTCTTTTTAATTATTACTACTACAGCAGAAAAATAAACTACTACTAATTTTTTTTGTTTTTCTAAAGGTTTAACAAACACACAAGAAGAAAGCAGGAAAAAGAAAATAAACTAGCATGATTATTACAGTGAAAAAGTATGAGCACCGACATCTAGCAATGAGTGTGTGTGAACATAAATGTAATGTCGGTGAGAAATACGTACTCCCCCAAGCTTAGGCTTTTGGCCTAAGTTGGTCTATTTCCAAGGATAGCCTGGCGGATACCCGTAGGTGTAGCTGGGGTCGTACTACGATGAGGAAGAAGAAGGCTCCGATTGCCGCTGGCTGGCAATCATCTCCGGATTCCACTGATAGTTAGACTGTCGTGAAGGATCAAATTGTGGTTCCGGTTCTGGCTCCTCGGCTGGTGCAGGGTTCCGGTAGGCGTGGATAGCCGTCAACGGAACAAGGTACTTGCCTACAGTCAAATCAAACAAAGAAGGGCAGGCAAGGTAATAATCTCAGGATGATGTTTATTAAAGAACAATTGATATTTAAGCTCTCCTGCCCTATTCTTAACAATAAAATCATGTGCCACCTTACTTTTGTGGTCTAGATAAACACGGGGCAGCACCTTTTCTTCCTTCTCAGCATGCCTAATAGGTATGTCAAAATGTGTAGCTAGGCGCGTAGCATAGATGCCTCCAAAGATGGGAACCTTAGTATGGTTCATACTTAACCGTCTAGCAATAATGCCGCCCATACTAAAAGTGTTATCACTGTATAAACCTTGGAGCAAAATAATAATATCAGGGATACTAAGGTTTTCACAGTTTCCGCGTCCAATTAAGCAACGACTAGCAAATAATGCAAAGTAACGTAAAACAGGAAAATGTATGCTAGTGATTTGTGCATCGGAAACTTTCCTAGTTTCTCCTACAGTGATAGTATCAATAAACCCAACCACATCATCATAATGTGGTTCTTCTGTCTTGCCCTCAAAATGGACTAAACAAATCCGACAGAAATCATAAAGTGACATCTCCTTATGCTCATCATATAAATGAAACTCCACCGTAGGTGGTGAGTTCCTAGAATGAAAATGATAGTTTTGCACAAAGGTATTTGTGAGTAAGAGATACTGATCGCATTGGTCGTGGAGGAAAGCGGTGAGGCCTGCATTGTGAGCCAATTCATGAAAATCTTCATAGATACCGGTTGCTCTCAAGAAATCATCAGAAGGCCATTCACACGCCCGAATCTCCGCGGTGCGCGGAAAATTATACTTAGGCTTCGGTGCCTTTTCCTTCGAGCTTTGGCTCGATGAGACCCTCAATAATCTCCTCATCATTTTCTGAAAAATTCTGAAATTTTTAGTAACTTCAAACAAAAGTAAACCAACTTCAATAAAACTGATAGCAACTACTCCTACAAGTTCCTAGAGCCTATATCCACTAGTAGAAAAGGGGGCTTTGGTCCAGGCCGGGTAAGCCCATTAGTCCCGGTTCAGTCCAGAACCGGGACCAATGGGTGCATTTATCCCGGTTCGTGCGGCTAAGGCATTAGTCCCAGTTCACCTGGGCCCTTTAGTCCCGGTTCGTGCCACGAACCGGGACTAAAGGGTGCGATGCCCATTAGTCCCGGTTGGTGGCACCAACCGGTACTAAAGGTTAGACCTTTAGTCCCGGTTGGTGCCACCAACCGGGACTAATGGGCTTTGAGGCATTAGTACCGGTTCATGGCACGAACCGGTACGAAAGGTCCCATTTTCAAACTCCCCCCCCCTATGGACCGCCTTTTTAGTTTTAGAAAAAACAAAAGAAAATGATGGAAATGTCACAAAAATAAAATAAAATAAGTTTCCCATGTGATATGTGGTCTAGTTGGGAAAATTTACAAATATGAATTTCGACTTTATTTACAAAATCTCTCTGGAATTTGTAAAATGGGCATAACTTTTTCATACGAACTCGGATTAAAAAGTTTTTATATGAAAAATCATCTACTCGAAAAGTTACATCCGATGGAGACCGCCTACGATCTGTTTGCAAATTTGTAGAATCCTCAAATTCCAAAAGGAAAAAAAGTTATGCTCAAATTTCAATTTTTTTAAATTTTCATTAAATCTGGTCAAACTATGGTCAAACTACTTATTCAAGAAGTATTAGTGTTACTAAATAATTATTCAAGAATATTAGTGTTATTAAATAATTATTTCAGTTTTTTTGAATTTTGGTCAAATCTGGTCAAACTATGGTCAAACTGTGGTCAAACAATGGTCAAACTACTTATTCAAGAAATATTAGTGTTACTAAAAAATTATTGTTTTTTAGAACAATAGTTTCAAACTCAAACAGTGAAATGTGTGACTTCATGCTCAAGCTAAACTCCTGAGGGTTAATAGGATTGACATCTTACTATTGTTAGGAAAACAACGAGTGCAGACTTGGAAACGAGGGAGAATAGAACCCGGAAGTTAAGCGTGCTCAGGCTGGGGGAGTGGGAGGATGGGTGACCGTCCGGGAAGTTAGATGATTTGGAATGATGAGGGGTGATTAGAGATTAAATTGAGCAGTGATGAGGGGTGATTAGAGATTAGAGGTTAAAATAATTCAGAAATTTGAAAATAAAAAAATTCAAAAAAAATTCCAAAAAAAATTTAAAAAAATCAGAAAATTTCCCTTAGTACCGGTTGGTGTTACCAACCGGGACTAAAGGTGGACCGGCCACGTGGAGAGCCTTTAGTCCCGGTTCTGGTTTGAACTGGGACTAAAGGGTCAGGGCATTAGTACCGACCCTTTAGTCCCGGTTCAGGAACCGGGACTAAAGGCCCTTACGAACCGGGACAACAGGCCCTTTTTCTACCAGTGATCAAGCATTAGAACTACTTGGAACCATATAAATTTGACATGCAAGCTCAAGAACATGGTCACTTATGCAGCACAAATTTGCAAAGAATAAAGCACTGGAACAAAAACTAATTGGACCAATGGAGGAGACACATACCAAGGAACAATCTCCCCAAGTAGTTTTGCGAGAGGTGCTTTGAGCAAGGAGATCGAAAATCACAGCAAAAGTGGCTGGAACTCGTGCTTGAGTTGGTTTTTCGGGTTTGTGTGAGACAGAGGAAGAAGATGGGTGCTGGGATAAGTGGAGGAGGGCCACCGTGGGCCCATGAGGCAGGGGGCGCGCCCTAGAGGGCGAGGCGCCCACCACCCTCGTGGCCAGGTGGCAGCTCCTCTCGCGGTAATTTTTGCACAGTAAATCCTCAAATATTCCCAAAAAATCATATTAAATTGGCATGTCATTCTAAGGACTTTTATTTTCGGGATATTTTTATATTGCACCGATAAACCAGGAAATAGACAAAAAAATACTATTTTTACTTTATTTCTACTAAATAACAGAAAATATAGAGAGGGTATAGAAGGTTGTGCTTCTAGTTTCATCCATCTCATGCTCATCAAAAAGAATCCACTAACAAGGTTGATCAAGTCTTGTTAACAAACTCATTCCGATAATCATGAAACCAGAGAAATTTCGAATAACACTAAGTTACCTCAACGGGGATATGCACATCCCCAATAATAAGTATATCATATTTCTTTTTGACAGTAGGAAGAAGAAATTCAAAACCTCCAAATATAATCGATGGAATTTTTCCGATAGAATTGATACTGTGAACTTGAGGCTGTTTCCTCGGGAAGTGTACCGTATGCTCATTACCATTAACATGAAAAGTGACATTGCCTTTGTTGCAATCAATAACAGCCCCTACAGTATTAAGAAAAGGTCTTCCAAGAATAATAGACATACTATCATCCTCGGGAATATCAAGAATAATAAAGTCCGTTAAAATAGTAACGTTTGCAACCACAACAGGCACATCCTCACAAATACTGACATGTATAGCAGTTGATTTATCAGCCATTTGCAAAGATATTTCAGTAGGTGTCAACTTATTCAAGTCAAGTCTACGATATAAAGAGAGAGGCATAACACTAACACCGGCTCCAAGATCACATAAAGCAGTTTTAATATAATTTCTTTTAATGGAGCAAGGTATAGTAGGTACTTCGGGGTCTCCAAGTTTCTTTGGTATTCCACCCTTAAAAGTATAATTAGCAAGCATGGTGGAAATCTTAGCTTCCGGTATCTTTCTTTTATTAGTAATGATATCCTTCATATATTTAGCATAAGGATTTGTTTTGAGCACATCAGTTAATCGCATACGCAAAAAGATAGGCCTAATCATTTCAGCAAAGCGCTCAAAATCCTCATCATCCTTTTTCTTGGATGGTTTTGGAGGAATAGGCATGGGTTTCTAAACCCATGGTTCCCTTTCTTTACCATGTTTCCTAGCAACAAAGTCTCTTTTATCATAACGTTGATTCTTTGATTGTGGGTTATCAAGATCAACAGCAGGTTCAATTTCTACATCATTGTCATTACTAGGTTGAGCATCATCATGAACATCATCATTAATATTTTCACTAGGTTCCTGTTCATTACCAGATTGTGTTTCAGCATCCGACATAGAGATATCATTTGGATTATCAGGTGGTTCAGCAATAGGTTCACTAGAAGTTTGCACAGTTCTATCATTTTTCTTTTTCTTCTTTTTAGAAGAACTAGGAACATCAATATTATTTCTTTGAGAATCTTGCTCGACTCTCTTATGGTGGCCTTCAGGATACAAAGGTTCCTGAGTCATTCTACCAGTTCTAGTAGTCACTCTAACATCATAATCATTTTTCTTACTATTCATTTCATCAAGCACTTCTTTTTGAGCGTTAAGTACTTGTTCTACTTGAGTGGTAACCATAGAAGCATGTTTGCTAACAAGTTTAAGTTCACCTTTAATATTAGCCATATAATCACCCCAAGCGTCTAATCATGTAAGCATTTTCTTTTAATTGTCTACCAAAATAAGCATTGAAGTCGTCTTGCTTAAACATAAAGTTATCAAACTCATCCAAGCACTGACTAGCAATTTTAGTAGGAGGGACTTCAGCTTTATCATATCTATAGAGAGAATTTACCTTTACTACCTGTGTCGGGATATCGGGGTCAGGAGGTTCTTGAATAAATAAAGAATTGAGATCATATGTTTCCTCAATAGGCGGTATCTAAAGACCATGTATTTCTTCAATAGGAGGTAAATTCTTAACATCTTCAGCTTTAATACCTTTTTCTTTCATAGATTTCTTTGCCTCTTGCATATCTTCGGGACTGAGGAATAGAACACCTCTCTTCTTCGGAGTTGGTTTAAGAATAAGCTCAGTAATTGGAGCAGGAGTTGGCTCAGGAGCTGGCTCAGGAGGTGCCCAATTATTTTCATTTTTCAACATATTATTCAATAAAATTTTAGCTTCATCTGGTGTTCTTTCCCTGAAAAGAGAACCAGCACAACTATCTAGGTAATCTCTGGAAGCATCGGTTAGTCCATTATAAAAGATATCAAGTATTTCAGGTTTCTTAAGAGGACGATCAGGCAAAGCATTAAGTAACTTGAGAAGCCTCCCCCAAGCTTGTGGGAGACTCTCTTCTTTAATTTGCACAAAGTTGTATATTTCCATTAAAGCAGCTTGTTTCTTATGAGCGGGGAAATATTTAGCAGAGAAGTAATAAATCATATCCTGGGGACTACGCACACAAGCAGGATCAAGAGAATTAAACCATATCTTAGCATCACCCTTTAATGAGAACGGAAATATTTTGAGTATATAAAAGTAACGCGATCTCTCATCATTAGTAAACAGGGCAGCTATATCATTTAACTTAGTAAGATGTGAAACAACAGTTTCAAATTCATAGCCATAGAACGGATCAGCCAAAGTAATTATATCAGGATCAACAGAAAATTCATAATCCTTATCAGGAACACAAATAGGTGAAGTAGCAAAAGCAGGGTCGGGTTTCATTTTATCTCTAAGTGATTCTTTGTTCCATTTAACTAATAACCTTTTGAGTTCATATCTATCTTTGCAAGCTAAAATAGCTAAAGAAGCTTCGTGATCAAATAAATAACCCTTAGGAATAACAAGTGATTCTTCATCATCACTTTCATCTTCATAATCAGATTCAATATTTTCAATCTCTCTAGCCCTAGCAAGTCGTTCCTCGAGAAAATCACTAAGTGGCATAGTAGTATCAGGCATAGAAGTAGTTTCATCGTAAGTATCATGTATAGCAGAAGTAGCATCATCAATAACATGCGACATATCAGAACGAATAGCAGAAGCAGGTTTAGGTGTCGCAAGCTTACTCATAACAGAAGGTGAATCAAGTGCAGAGCTAGATGGCAGTTCCTTACCTCCCCTCGTAGTTGAGGGATAGATCTTGGTTTTTCGATCTCTCAAGTTCTTCATAGTGTCCAGCTGATATAAATCCCAAGTGACTCAAAGAATAGAGCTATGCTCCCCGGCAACGGCGCCAGAAATTTGTCTTGATAACCCACAAGTATAGGGGATCACAACATCTTTCGAGGGTAGAGTATTCAACCCAAATTTATTGATTCGACACAAGGGGAGCCAAAGAATATTCTTAAGTATTAGCAGTTGAGTTGTCAATTCAACCACACCTGGAAACTTAGTTTCTGCAGCAAAGTGTTTAGTAGCAAAGTAATATGATAGTGGTGGTAGTGGCAACAAAATTAAAGACAACAAAAATAATGTTTTTGGTATTTTGTAGTGATTGTAACAGTAGCAGCGGGAAAGTAAATAAGAGAGAACCAGTATATGGAAAACTCGTAGGCACCGGATCAGTGATGGATAATTATGCCGGATGCGGTTCATCATGTAACAGTCATAACATAGGGTGACACAGAACTAGCTCCAATTCATCAATGTAATGTAGGCATGTATTCCGTATATAGTCATACGTGCTTATGGAAAAGAACTAGCATGACATCTTTTGTCCTACCCTCCCGTGGCAGCGGGGTCCTATTGGAAACTAAGGGATATTAAGGCCTCCTTTTAATAGAGAACCGGAACAAAGCATTAGCACATAGTGAATACATGAAATCCTCAAACTATGGTCGTCACCGGGAGTGGTCCCGATTATTGTCACTTCGGGGTTGCCGGATCATAACACATAGTAGGTGACTATAGATTTGCAAGATAGGATCAAGAACTCACATATATTCATGAAAACATAATAGGTTCACATCTGAAATCATGGCACTCGGGCCCTAGTGACAAGCATTAAGCATAGCAAAGTCATAGCAACATCAATCTCAGAACATAGTGGATACTAGGGATCAAACCCTAACAATACTAACTCGATTACATGATAAATCTCATCCAACCCATCACCGTTCAGCAAGCCTACGATGGAATTACTCACGCACGGCGGTGAACATCATGAAATTGGTGATGGAGGATGGTTGATGATGACGACGGCAACGAATCCCCCTCTCCGGAGCCCTGAACGAACTCCAGATCAGCCCTCCCGAGAGGTTTTAGGGCTTGGCGGCGGCTCTGTATCGTAAAACGCGATAATTTCTTCTCTCTGATTTTTTTCTCTCCGAAAGCAAATATATAGAGTTGGAGTTGGCGTCGGAGGGCATCCAGGGGGCCCACGAGTTAGGGGGCGCGCCCTAGGGGGGGCGCCCCCCACCCTCGTGAGAAGGTTGTGGGCCCCCTGGTCTTCATCTTTGGCGAGGATTTTTTATTATTTTTCTAAGATGTTCCGTGGAGTTTCAGGTCATTCCAAGAATATTTGTTTTCTGCACATAAAACAACACCGTGGCAATTCTGCTGAAAACAGCGTCAGTCCGGGTTAGTTCCATTCAAATCATACAAGTTAGAGTCCAAAACAAGAGCAAAAGTGTTTGGAAAAGTAGATACGACGGAGACGTATCATTCGGCCACCCAAAGTCAGGAGTATTCGGCTCCTAAGGAGAGCAATAGAAAGAATCTGGGACTGTCCGGTGCACAACCGGACGTACTGATGGGTCTTTTGGAGCAGGCGGCTATCTCAGAGGCGCATCGTACTTTAATGGGTACGGTGGTTGAGAGGATTTCATCCGCCAAAAGTGGGTTGCATGAAGCTTTTACGAGCCTGCTAAGAGGCTTTGAGGTACGCAAAGTAATACATATTTTTTGACGGTACCACATGCGCTAGGTGTGCTCTATACAGATAGTATCCCCTGAGACTCTGGTTGCTGTCCAGAGGCGGCAAACAGAGGATCATAGTCCCAGGTAATGATCGCGCTGCTTTCATGTGCAGGCGATTGAGGGTCCGGTGGCTGGCCGGACTGCTGAGTTTGCCGGACTGAGGTGGAAGCTTGACGCAGCAGATGCCGACATTGCGCTTGTGAACAAGTGGCTTGACGAGGCACATGGTATGTATTTTCGGGTGGTCAACAAATATTAAGAGGAGCATGATGCTAGTATCTATAATATGCTGTGACTGCAGATGGAGCTGCCACCGTGGAGACCCTTCGGGCGGAACTTGCCCGAGCCAAGGAACAAGCCAGGAGAAGTGATGCAGCCGCCCTAAAGGCGGCCGAAGAGTTAAGAGTCGAACAGGCTGCTCATCGCCAGAGCGAAGATAAAAGAGCCAAGATGGTTGTTGAGCTGAAAGATGCCGCCGGCCGATATGAGCTTCTTGAAAAGGAAACCAAGCGAAAGCTGTTGACCTGAATAAAGTCGTGGAAGCAGCCAAGGAAACCCGCTCTAAAATCATAGCGGCGAAGGAGGAGCTCCGTCAAGCCAGAGATATCACGGCTGGGAAGCCCTTTTTGTTGCGGACGAAGTTCGGAGATCCGAAGTATGCCCCTCTGGATCAATTATGGAGTGATGCAGACGCGTACTTGGACTTGGCAATGAGTGCTGCTGATGCGACTGATTTTTTCAAAGATCGGAAAGATCATGAAGTGGAAAGGTTGTTCTGGTCGCAGTTCAGTGCTCCAACGCGTCCCCTGCTGTTGAATGAACAAATAGCCGAGTGGGCCGAGCTCCATAGGTTGTCCGGACTTGCCATGAGGTCTGTCGTGGATCATATTTGGCCGAAGGGACCAAGGCCGAATAGTTATTTTGATTTAGTGCAACGATTCCTTGGTGATGTGCCGCATATCGCCACTGTAAAGAGGTCGGCGTTCATAGAGGGTGCGTGGATGGCTCTTGCCCATGTTAAGACATACTGGGCAGAGATGGAGGCCACCGCTATTGCAACCCGGGATCCGGCTGTAGGCCAGGTCTCGGCTGAGCACTATTTTGAAGAAGTCCTAGAAGGCTCAGTGCTCGAAGAGTATCATGTTCGAGTGACATGTATCCCAATTGTAAAAACAATGCTATTTGGATTATAAAGGATGTGTTTATACTTTTGCCTGAAAGTATTATGATGCCTCCTGTGCGGTCGTTTATGTATGTATATAACCTGGAAGTTTGCAGTCGTCGGCTTCAGCCCCCACGCATATAATGCAGGGGTGTTCAGAAAAGCGCGTATTCACACTTGACCCAACGTCTTGGTCCATTAAGGAGGTGATAGCACGGCGAACAAGGCAATCGGACTATATAGCTTTAACACTTTCACTTAGCCATAGGAGTTTGACGGTGGGGCTACTATATAGTCCCTGGTACTTCCGCGCTCATCCGAATACGGTGCGTGTACATACATGACCGGGAAACCGGTCCTTCGTTAATGCGGAGGAATCGCGAAGATTTCGCTGAGTCATCGAGTGGTTGACTAGTCTCACGCTTTATCATGACAGTCAGTTTTCGGCTTTCTCTACTGAGGTGCTCATCCAGATGAACGAGGGCACAATCGCAGTAGTTCTCCCGGTGCCACCTTAGCCGATAGAGCGGAACGTAAGGTAGCAAAACACGGGAGCTGGGAAAACCCAACTATTGAACAAAGACATAATTCGGAGCTGATGCATATAAAACCAAACTCGCGATGCCGAACACTCCCTAAGGTATTCGGACTTTACAACATATACTGGGCTGAGTAACGCCCTCGATAATGAGCCCTGAATTTCCAGGTACTTGCATTAGTCTGACGTGACGAAATGCCAATAACGCCAGCATCCCCTTTCGGTTGTGTTGAGTATCCGCAGGGAGTGAAGCAACAAGAGACAGTAAAAAAGGTTTACACAGGGTCTTAATATAAAAATAAGCCTTTGAGCGGGGCCCTGCTGCACTATTGGGGACCATAGCAGAAATTTAAAATTTTCTACGCATCACCAAGATCAATCTATGGAGTAATCTAGCAACGAGGGGAAGGAGAGTGCATCTACATACCCTTGTAGATCGCTAAGCGGAAGCGTTACAAGAACGCGGATGAAGGAGTCGTACTCGCAGCGATTCAGATCGCGGTTGATTCCGATCTAGCGCCGAACGGACGGCGCCTCCGCGTTCAACACACGTACAGCCCGGGGACGTCTCCTCCTTCTTGATCCAGCAAGGGGAGAGGAGAAGTTGAGGGAGAACTCCAGTAGCACAATGGCATGGTGGCAATGGAGCTCGTGGTTCTCCAGCAGGTCTTCGCCAAGCACTATGGAGGAGGAGGAGGTGTAGGAGGAGGGAGGGCTGCGCCAGGGAAGAGGTGCGGCTGCCCTCCCACCCCCTCCACTATATATAGGGTCAAGGGGAGAGGGGGAGGCTCCCTAGGGTTTCCCCTAGGGGCGGCGGTCAGGCAGATTGGATCTCCCTAGGGAAAATCCTAGGGAGACTTGCCCCCCAAGCCAAGCAGGTGGAGGCTTGCCTCCCAAGCCAGGTGGAGGCGCCCCAACCCCCAAGTAACGTGGGAAAGGGTGTGGGGGGCGCACCACCCCTTAGTGGGCTGGTTTGCCCCTTCCCCTTTGGCCCACGAGGCCCTCCCACACTTGCCGGGGCTCCCGAAACACCTTTCGGTCATGCTGGCCATAGCCTGATACCCCCGGAACACTTCCGGACTCCAATACCCTTCGTCCAATATACCGATCTTCACCTCCAAACCATTCTGGAGCTCCTCGTCATGTCTGGGATCTCATTCGGGACTCCGAACAACCTTCGGTAACCACATACTATTTCCCATAACCACTCTAGCGTCACTGAACCTTAAGTGTGTAGACCCTACGGGTTCGGGAACCATGCAGACATGACCGAGACAACTCTCCGGCCAATAACCAATAGCGGGATCTGGATACCCATGTTGGCTCCCACATGTTCCACGATGATCTCATCGGATGAACCACGATGTCGAGGATTCAATCAATCCCGTATACAATTCCCTTTGTCCAGTGGTATTGTACTTGCCCGAGATTCGATCGTCAGTATCCTGATACCTTGTTCAATCTCGTTACCGGCAAGTCTCTTTACTCGTTCCGTAACACATCATCCCATGATCAACTCCTTGGTCACATTGTGCACATTATGATGATGTCCTACCGAGTGGGCCCAGAGATACCTCTCCGTTTACACGGAGTGAAAAATCCCAATCTCGATTCGTGCCAACCCAACAGACACTTTCGGAGATACCTGTAGTGTACCTTTATAGCCACCCAGTTACGTTGTGACATTTGGCACACCCAAAGCATTCCTACGGTATCCGGGAGTTGCACAATCTCATGGTCTAAGGAAATGATACTTGACATTAGAAAAGCTTTAGCATACGAACTACACGATCTTTGTGCTAGGCTTAGGATTGGGTCTTGTCCATCACATCATTCTCCTAATGATGTGATCCCGTTATCAACGACATCCAATGTCCATGGTCAGGAAACCGTAACCATCTATTGATCAACGAGCTAGTCAACTAGAGGCTTACTAGGGACATGGTGTTGTCTATGTATCCACACATGTATCTGAGTTTCCTATCAATACAATTCTAGCATGGATAATAAACGATTATCATGAACAAGGAAATATAATAATAACCAATTTATTATTGCCTCTAGGGCATATTTCCAATAGTCTCCCACTTGCACTAGAGTCAATAATCTAGTTCACATCGCCATGTGATTAACACTCACAGGTCACATCGCCATGTGACCAACATCCAAGAGTCTACTAGACTCAATGATCTAGTTCACATCACTATGTGATAAACACTCAAACAGTTCTGGGTTTGATCATGTTATGCTTGTGAGAGAGGCTGTAGTCAACGGGTCTTGCCATATTCAGATCCATATGTATTTCGCAAAACTTTATATCGTAGATGCTGCTACCACGTTCCACTTGGAGCTATTCCAAATTATTGCTCCATTGTACGTATCCGGTATCTCTACTCAGAGCAATCTGGATAGGTGTTAATCTTGCATCGACGTAACTCTTTATGTCGAACTCTTTATCACCTCCATAACCGAGAAACATTTCCTTATTCCTCTAAGGATAATTTTGACTGCTATCTAGTGATCCAGTCCTAGATCACCTTTGTACCTTCTTGCCAGACATGTGGCAAGGCACACATCAGGTGCGGTACTCAGCATGGCATACCGTATAGAGCCTATGACAAGAGCATAGGGGACGACCTTCGTCCTTCCTCTTTCTTCTGCCGTGGTGAATCTTTGAGTCTTACTCAACTTCACACCATACAACTCAGGTAAGAACCCCTTCTTTGACTGATCTATTTTGAACTCCTTCAAAAACATGTCAAGGTGTGCGTTCTTTGAAAGTATCATCAGGCATCTTGATCTATCTCTATAGATCTTGATGCCCAATTTGTAAGCAGCTTTATCCAGGTCTTCCTTTGAAAAACACTCTTCAAACAACCGTTTATGCTTTCTAGAAATTCTACATTATTTCGGATCTTATAATATGTCATCCACATATACTTATCAGAAATGTTGTAGTGCTCCCACTCACTTTCTTGTAAATACAAGTTTCTAGCAAACATTGTATAAACCTAAAAGCTTTGATCACTCCATCAAAGCATGTATTCTGACTCCGAGATGCTTGCTCTAGTCCATAGAAGGATTGCTGGAGCAAGCATACCTTTTAGCATCCTTAGGATCGACAAAACCTTTTATTGTATCACATACAAACTTTTCTTACGGAAAATGGTAAGAAAACTTGTTTTGGCATCCATCTGTCAGATTTCATAATCGAAAAATATAGCTAATGCTAACATGATTCCGGCGGACTTAAACATCGCTACGGGTGAGAAATTCTCATCGTAGTCAACTCCTTGAACTCGTGAAAAGACTCTTTCCCACAAGTCGCACTTCATAGACGGTAACATTACCGTCCATGTCCGTCTTCTTCTTAAAGATCCATTTATTCTCAATGGCTTGCCGATCATCGGCCAAGTCCACCAAAGTCCATACTTTGTTCTGATACATGGATCCTATCTCGGATTTCATGGCTTCTAACCATTTGTCGGAATACGGGCCCACCATCGCTTCTCCATAGCTCGTAGGTTCATTGTTGTCTAACAACATGATATCTAAGACAGGATTACTGTACCACTCAGGAGTAGTACATGTCCTTGTCGACCTACGAGGTTCGATAGAAACTTGATCCGAAGCTTCATGATCACTATCATTAACTTCCTATTCAAAAGACGTAGGCTCCACAGAAAACATCTTTCTGTGTTGCATCACTCTCTTGTTGAAGTAAAGGTTCGACAACCTCATCAAGTTCTATCTTCCTCCCACTCAATTCTTTAGAGAGAAACTCCTTCTCGAGAAAGGACCCGTTCTTAGCGACAAACAATTTGCCCTCGGATCTGAGATAGAAGGTGTACCCAACTGTCACCTTTGGGTATTCTATGAAGATGTGTTTGTCCGCTTTGGGTTCGAGCTTCTCCGGCTAAAGCCTTAAGCATCGCAGCCCCAAACATTAAGAAACGACAACTTTGGTTTCTTGCCAAACCAATGTTCATATGACGTCGTCTCAACGGACTTAGATGGTATCCTATCTAAAGTGAATGCAGCTGTCTCTAATGCATAACCTCAAAATGAAAACGGTAGACTGATAAGAGACATCATAGATCGCACCATATCTCATAAGGTTCGATTACGACGTCCGGACACACCATAACCCAGTGGTGTTCCAGGTGGCTTCAACTGTGAAACAATTCCACAATGTCTTAAGTGTTTGCCAAACTCATAACTCAGATATTCTCATTGATCAGATCGTAGGAATTTGATCTTCTTGTTATGATGATTCTTAACTTCACTCTGAAATCGCTTGGACTTTTCAAATGTTTCAGACTTGTGCTTCATTAAGTAAATATACCTATATCTACTCAAATCGTCAGTGAAGATGAGAAAATAGCGATATCCACCGCACTCTTCAATTCTCATTGGATCACACGCATCAGCATGTATGATTTCCAACAAGTCACTTGCCCGTTTCATTGTACCTGAAAGCGGGGTCTTAGTCATCCTGCCCATGAGTCATGGCTCGCATGTGTCAAGCGATTCAAAATCAAGTGACTCCAAACATCCATCAACATGGAGTTTCTTCATGCATCTTACGCCAATATGACCTAAGCGGCAGTGCCACGAGAAAGTGGTACTATCATTATTAACTCTACATCTTTTGGCGTGAACATGTGTATTACCACGACCGAGATTCAATGAACCATTCACATAGGGTGCATGACCATGAAAGGTATCATTCATGTAAACAGAATAACCATTATTCTCAAACTTAAATGAATGACCGTATTGCAATGAACATGATCTAATCATATTCATGCTCAACGTAGACACCTGATAACATTTATCTAGGTTCAATACTAATCCCGAAGGCAGATGGAGCGTGCGATGGTGATCTCATCAACTTTTGAAACACTTCCAACACACATCGTCACCTCGCCCTTAGCCAGTCTCCGTTTAGTCCATAGCTTTTGCTTCAAGTCACCAGTAATAGCAACTGAACCGGTATCCAATACCTAGGTGCTACCAGGAGTACTAGCGAGGTGCACATTAATAACATGTATATACTTTGTTGAAGTTGCCAGCCTTCTTATCTACCATGCATTTGGGGTAATTCCGCTACCAGTGACCATTCCCCTTACAATAGAAGCACTTAGTCTCGGGTTTGGGTTCAACCTTGGGTTCCTTTATTGGAGCGGCAACTGGTTTGCCATCCATGAAGTTTCCCTTCTAGCCCTTGCCCTTCTTGAAACCAGTGGTCTTGTTAAACCATCAACACTTGATGCTCCTTCTTGATTTCTACCTTTTACGGTCTTAAGCACCGCGAACAACTCCAGGATAAACTCCATCCCTTGCATGTCATAGCTCATCACGAAGATCTAGTAGCTTAGTGATAGTGGCTAGAGAACTCTATCAATCACTATCTTATCTGGAAGTTTAACTCCCACTTGATTTAAGTGATTGTAGCACCCAGACATTCTGAGCACATGCTCACTAGCTGAGCTATTCTCCTCCACCTTGTTGGCTAAAGAACTTGTCAGAGGTCTCACACCTCTCAACACGGGCATGAGCCTGAAATCCCAATTTCAGCTCTTGGAACATCTCATATGTCTTATGGCGTTCAACACGTCATTGGAATCCCGATTCTAAGCCGTAAAGTATGGTGCACTAAACTATCAAGTAGTCATCGGGATGTGTCTGTCAGGTGTTCACAACATCCATAGACGACGTTGTAGGGGTTTGCACATCAAGCGGTGCATCAAAGACATAAGCCTTCTGTGTAGCAGTGACTACACTCCTCGGACTACGGACCTAGTCCGCATCATTGCTTACAATATCTTTCAACTTAATCTTTCTCTAGGAATGTATTGAAATAGGGAGCTACAACGTGATCTATTTATCTACAACATATTTGCAAAGACAATTTAGACTATGTTCATGATAATTGAGTTCATCTAATCAAATTATTTAATGAACTCCCACTCAGATAGACATCCCTCTAGTCATCTAAGTGAAACATGATCCGAATCGACTAGGCCGTGTCCGATCATCACGTGAGACGGACTAGTCATCAACGGTGAACATCTCATGTTGATCGTATCTTCTATACGACTCATGTTCGACCTTTTGGTCTTCCGTGTTCCGAGGCCATGTCTGTACATGCTAGGCTCGTCAAGTCAACCTAAGTGTATTGCGTGTGTAAATCTGGCTTACACCCATTGTATTCGAAAGTTTAGAATCTATCACACCAGATCATCACGTGGTGCTTCGAATCGACGAACCTTCGAAACGGTGCACAGTTAGGGGGGACACTTTCTTGAAATTTTAGTGAGGGATCATCTTATTTAAGCTACCATCGTTCTAAGCAAATAAGATGTAAAACATGATAAACATCACATGCAATCAAATAGTGACATGATATGGCCAATATCATTTTGCTCCTTTTGATCTCCATCTTCGGGGCTCCATGATCATCGTTGTCACCGGCATGACACCATGATCTCCAT
This sequence comes from Triticum urartu, assembly GCF_003073215.2. Classification (NCBI taxonomy): domain Eukaryota; kingdom Viridiplantae; phylum Streptophyta; class Magnoliopsida; order Poales; family Poaceae; genus Triticum; species Triticum urartu. The sequence goes on from NC_053024.1 coordinate 740,133,230, forward strand.
CATCATGATCTCCATCATCATGTCTTCTTGAAGTTGTCTCGTCATCTATTACTTCTACTACTATGGCTAACGCTTTAGCAATAAAGTAAAGTAATTACATGACGTTTATGTTGACACGCAGGTCATAAATAAATTAAGACAACTCCTATGGCTCCTGCCGGTTGTCATACTCATCGACATGCAAGTCGTGATTCCTATTACAAGAACATGATCAATCTCATACATCACATATATCATTCATCACATCCTTTTGGCCATATCACATCACAAGGCATATGCTGCAAAAACAAGTTAGACGTCCTCTAATTGTTGTTGCAAGTTTTTACGTGGCTGCTATAGGTTTCTAGCAAGAACGTTTCTTACCTACGCCAAAACCACAAAGTGATATGCCAATTTCTATTTACCCTTCATAAGGACCCTTTTCATCGAATCCGATCCGACTAAAGTGGGAGAGACAGACACCCGCTAGCCACCTTATGCAACTAGTGCATGTCAGTCAGTGGAACCAGTCTCACGTAAGAGTACGTGTAAGGTCGGTCCGGGCCGCTTGATCCCACGATGCCGCCGAATCAAGATAAGACTAGTAACGGCAAGTAAATTGACAAAATCAACGCCCACAACTGCTTTGTGTTCTACTCGTGCATAGAAACTACGCATAGACCTAGCTCATGATGCCACTGTTGGGGACCATAGCAGAAATTTAAAATTTTCTACGCATCACCAAGATCAATCTATGGAGTAATCTTGCAACGAGGGGAAGGAGAGTGCATCTACATACCCTTGTAGATCGCTAAGCGGAAGCGTTGCAAGAACGCGGATGAAGGAGTCGTACTCGCAGCGATTCAGATCGCGGTTGATTCCGATCTAGCGCCGAACGGACGGCGCCTCCGCGTTCAACACACGTACAACCCGGGGACGTCTCCTCCTTCTTGATCCAGCAAGGGGAGAGGAGAAGTTGAGGGAGAACTCCAGCAGCACGACGGCATGGTGGCAATGGAGCTCGTGCTTCTCCAACAGGGCTTCGCCAAGCACTATGGAAGAGGACGAGGTGTAGGAGGAGGGAGGGCTGCGCCAGGGAAGAGGTGCGGCTGCCCTCCCACCCCTCCACTATATATAGGATCAAGGGGAGAGGGGGAGGCACCCTAGGGTTTCCCCTAGGGGCGGCGGCCAGGCAGATTGGATCTCCCTAGGGAAAATCCTAGGGAGACTTGCCCCCCAAGCCAAGCAGGTGGAGGCTTGCCTCCCAAGCCAGGTGGAGGCGCCCCAACCCCCAAGTATCGTGGGAAAGGGTGTGGGGGCGCACCACCCCTTAGTGGGCTGGTTTGCCCCTTCCCCTTTGGCCCATGAGGCCCTCCCACACTTGCCGGGGTTCCCGAAACACCTTTCGATCATGCTGGCCATAGCCTGATACCCCCGGAACACTTCCGGACTCCAATACCCTTCGTCCAATATACCAATCTTCACCTCCAGACTATTCCGGAGCTCCTCGTCATGTCCGGGATCTCATCCGGGACTCCGAACAACCTTCGGTAACCACATACTATTTCCCATAACAACTCTAGCGTCACTGAACCTTAAGTGTGTAGACCCTACGGGTTCGGGAACCATGCAGACATGACCGAGACAACTCTCCGGCCAATAACCAACAGCGGGATCTGGATACCCATGTTGGCTCCCACATGTTCCACGATGATCTCATCGGATGAACCACGATGTCGAGGATTCAATCAATCCCGTATACAATTCCCTTTGTCCAGCGGTATTGTACTTGCCCAAGATTCAATCGTCAGTATCCCGATACCTTGTTCAATCTCGTTACCGGCAAGTCTCTTTACTCGTTCCGTAACACATCATCCCATGATCAACTCCTTTGTCACATTGTGCACATTATGATGATGTCCTACCGAGTGGGCCCAGAGATACTTCTCCGTTTACACGGAGTGACAAATCCCAGTCTCGATTCGTGCCAAGCCAACAGACACTTTCGGAGATACCTGTAGTGTACCTTTAAACCCACCCAGTTACATTGTGACGTTTGGCACACCCAAAGCATTCCTACGGTATCCGGGAGTTGCACAATCTCATGGTCTAAGGAAATGATACTTGACATTAGAAAAGCTTTAGCATACGAACTACACGATCTTTGTGCTAGGATTAGGATTGGGTCTTGTCCATCACATCATTCTCCTAATGATGTGATCCCGTTATCAACGACATCCAATGTCCATGGTTAGGAAACCGTAACCATCTATTGATCAACGAGCTAGTCAACTAGAGGCTTACTAGGGACATGGTGTTGTCTATGTATCCACACATGTATCTGAGTTTCCTATCAATACAATTCTAGCATGGATAATAAACGATTATCATGAACAAGGAAATATAATAATAACCAATTTTTATTGCCTCTAGGGCATATTTCCAACATGCACGTGTCTCCGTTGTGCCGTATCCTGGAAGGGTGTAGCACGATGATCATCTGTAAAAGAGAAAAACCCAGGTGAAAGTCTTCGTGCAAAAATTGGTTATTCTTAATGAACCATTAAAATGCAATCTAAATAGGGTCAAGCTGAACTGTAGTCCTTTTTACATGCGGGAAGCCCCTAGCACCACCAATGGGGGTATATCCATCGACCCAATCTCAGGTTTATCTGAGCTGTTACAGCTAGTGGTGCGCCAGACTCGTCTAACCGTGTCCGCCGTCTTGGCGACTGATCATTTATTCTGGTTGGAGAGGTCGTTCAGTGATTGGCTGCTAGAGCCGCCACATCTTCCTCCGTACGTAAGGAACGCTCTGTGTTTCCGCTAACTATGATGATGCCATGTGGACCAGGCATCTTAAGCTTGAACGAGCGAAGGGCGTTCTTCCGAGTAGTGTGTGATGGCCGCTTCGGAATGGAGCGATGTCGAAGGTTAATTCTTCGCTTCGAAAGTTGTCGGGAGAACCGAACACAACCTCTAGTACTAGAGAGCCCGTGCAGCGGGCCTCTGGGCCTGGTATTACTCCTTTAAAGGTAGTATTGCTTTGGCTGATTCTTGTCGGGTCTATCCCCATTTTGCGGATGGTGTCCTGATGTATCAGATTAAGACTACTGCCGCCGTCCATAAGGACTCGGGTGAGATGGTATCCGTCAATTATTGGGTCTAGCACCAAGGCAGCCGATCCTCCGTGTCGGATACTAGTCGGGTGATCCCTGCGATCAAAAGTGATCGAGCGGGCCGACCAAGGGTTGAACTTGGGGGTGACGGGCTCCATGGTGTATACGTCTCGGAGTGCGCATTTGCGCCTCCTCTTCGGTATGTGAGTTGCGTAAATCATGTTCACTGTTTTGATCTCTGGTGGGAATTTTTTCTGTCCCTAGTGTTCGGCTGGCGAGGCTTATCCTCGTCTTCGCTTGGTGTCTCCCTCCCCTTGTGTTCGGCGTTTAGCTTGCCGGCCTACTTGAAGACCCAATATTATCTGTTGGTGTGATTTGCAGGTTTGTCGGAGGTGCCATGAATCTAACATAATCTGTCTAGGATCTTGTTTAGGCTGGACGGTCCATCTCTGCTGCCTTTAAATGGCTTTTTCCGTTGACCGGGTCGAGAGCCCCTGAATCCGGCGTTTACCGCCGTGTTGTCTGGGTTGTTTTTGTTCTTCCGACGCTTGCTTTTATTGCGTCATGGTTTCCCATTGCCATCCGTGACTTCGGATGTGCCTGGGTTGCTGGTGCCGCTACGGGCCAGCCAACTGTCTTCGCCCGCGCAAAAGCGGGTCATAAGGCTTGTTAGGGCTGTCATTGTCCTCGGTTTTTCCTGGTTGAGGTGTCTGGCGAGCCATTCGTCCCGGACACTGTGCTTGAAAGCCGCTAAGGCTTCGGCATCGGGGCAGTCGACGATTTGATTCTTCTTCATGAGAAATATGTTCCAAAGCTTTCAGGCTGACTCTCTGGGCTGTTGAATTATGTGACTTAAATCATCTGCGTCCGGAGGTTGGACATAGGTCCCTTGAAAATTGGCCCTAAAAGCATCCTTGCTACCTCTTGAGCACTGCGTTGGTTTTCCCCGAAGAGGAAGGGATGCTGCAGCAAAGTAGCGTAAGTATTTCCCTCAGTTTTTGAGAACCAAGGTATCAATCTAGTAGGAGGCTATGCGCGAGTCCCTCGCACCTGCAAAAAACAAATAAATCCTCGCAACCAACGCAAATAGGGGTTGCCAATCCCTATAGGGCCACTTACGAGAGTGCGATCTGATAGATATGATAAGATAATATTTTTGGTATTTTTATGATGAAGATGCAAAGTAAAATAAAGGCAAAGGAAATAGCAAAGGAAATAACTAAGTAGTAGGAGATCAATATGATAAAGATAGACCCGGGGGCCCTAGGTTTCACTAGTGGCTTCTCTCGAGAGCATAAGTATTCTACGGTGGGTGAACAAATTACTGTTGAGAAATTGACAGAATTGAGCATAGTTATAAGAATATCTAGGTATGATCATGTATATAGGCATCACGTCCGAGACAAGTAGACCGACTCCTGCCTCCATCTACTACTATTACTCCACTCATCGACCGCTATCCAGCATGCATCTAGAGTATTAAGTTAAAAACAGAGTAACGCCTTAAGCAAGATGACATGATGTAGAGAGATAGACTCATGCAATATGAAGAAAACCCCATCTTGCCTCGATGGCAAAAATACAATACGTGCCTTGCTGCCCTTACTGTGACCTGGAAAGGACACCACAAGATTGAACCCAAAGCTAAGCACTTCTCCCAATGCAAGAAAGATCAATCTAGTAGGCCAAACCAAACTGATAATTCAAAGAGACTTGCAAAGATAACCAATCATACATAAAAGAATACAGAGAAGATTCAAATATTATTCATAGATAGACTTGATCATAAACCCACAATTCATCGGTCTCAACAAACACACCGCAAAAAGAAGATTACATCGAATAGATCTCCACAAGAGAGGGGGGGAACATTGTATTGAGATTCGAAAAGAGAGAAGAAGCCATCTAGCTACTAACTATGTACCCGTAGGTCTGAGGTGAACTACTCACACTTCATCGGAGGGGCTATGGTGTTGATGTAGAAGCCCTCCGTGATCGATGCCCCCTCCGGCGGAGCTCTGGAACAGGCCCCAAGATGAGATCTCGTGGATACAGAAAGTTACGGCGGTGGAATTAGGGTTTTGGCTCCTGTTCTGATCGTTTGGGGATACTTGGATATATATATAGGAGGAAGAAGTACGTCAGTGGAGCAACAGGGGGCCCACGAGGGTGGGGGCGCGCCTGGTAGGGTAGGGCATGCCCCCCTACCTCGTGGCCTCCTGTTACGTGCCTTGACGTAGGGTCCAAGTCTCCCAGGTCTTATCTGTTGAGAAAATCACGTACCCGAAGGTTTCATTCCGTTTGGACTCCGTTTGATATTCCTTTTCTTCGAAACCCTAAAACACGCAAAAAACAGCAATTCTGGGCTAGGCCTCCGGTTAATAGGTTAGTCCCAAAAATAATATAAAAGCAGATAATAAAGCCCAATAATGTCCAAAACAGTAGATAATATAACATGGAGCAATCAAAAATTATAGATACATTGGAGACGTATCAAGCATCCCCAAGCTTAATTCCTGCTCGTCCTCGAGTAGGTAAATGATAAAAACAGATTTTTTTGATGCGGAGTGCTACTTGGCATAATTTTAATGTAATTCTTCTTAATTGTGGTATGAATATTCAGATCCGAAAGATTCAAGACAAAAGTTCATATTGACAAAAAAATAATAATACTTCAAGCATACTAACAAAGCAATTATGTCTTCTCAAAATAACATGGCCAAAGAAAGTTCATCCCTACAAAATCATATGGTTTAGTCACGTTTCATTTTCGTCACACAAGAATGCTCTCATCATGCACAACCCCGATGACAAGCCAAGCAATTGTTTCATACTTTAGTAATCTCAAACCAATAAACTTTCACGCAATATATGAGCACGAGCCATGGACATAGCACTATAGGTGGAATAGAATATAGTGAGGGGGGTTATGTGGAGAAGACAGAAGAGGAGAAATACTCACATCAACGAGGCTAATCAATGGGCTATGGAGATGCCCCGATTGATGTTAATGCAAGGAGTAGGGATTGCCATGCAACGGATGCACTAGAGCTATAAATGTATGAAAGCTCAACAAAAGAAACTAGTGGGTGTGCATCCAACTTGCTTGCTCACGAAGACCTAGGGCACTTGAGGAGGCCCGTTGTTGGAATATACAAGCCAAGTTCTATAATTAAAATTCCCACTAGTATATGAAAGTGACAAAACAACAGACTCTCTATCATGAAGATTATGGTGCTACTTTGAAGCACAAGTGTGGCAAAGGATAGTAACATTGTCCCTTCTCTCTTTTTCTCTCATTTTTTTTCTTTTGGGCCTTTTTTATGGCCTTTCTCTTTTTTGGGGGGCCTTCTGTGTTTTTTATGGTCTTTCTCCTTTTTTATATATTCCTCACTTGTGACAATGCTCTAGAAAATGAGGATCATCACACTTCTATTTATTTACAACTCAATGATTACAACTCGATACTAGAACAAAGTATGACTCTATATGAATGCCTCCGGCGGTGTACTGGGATATGCAATGGATCAAGAGTGACATGTATGAAAGAATTATGAATGGTGGCTTTGCCACAAATACTATGTCAACTACATGACAATGATGAATGTGTCATGATGAACGGAATGATGGAAAGTTGCATGGCAATATATCTCGGAATGGCTATGGAAATGCCATAATAGGTAGGTATGGTGGCTGTTTTGAGGAAGATATAAGGAGGTTTATGTGTGTCGGTGTACTAGAGTAGGGGTACCCTAGTATCCCGAACTTGTGCACGGGCAGTCACAGCGTCCCGCGGCAAGGCTTGCCGGGTGACCGCCAAGGTCCTCCGTGGTTCCTTTGGAGCCATTCAAGAACAAAGTGTCCAAGTCAAAGAGACAAGACCCCGGCAAGAGGAGCTTGACGGGAAGGCCAACCAAGGCACCTCAAGACCCCGGCAAGAGGAGCTTGCCGGGAAGGCCTACCAAGGCACTTCAAGGAACTTGCCGCGGCGCGCCACACGTCCCGGCAAGGCCCGGTGAGCGACAAGCTCCCGGGCGCGGCAAAACAACACCCGCGGCAAGGCGCTTGCCGCGGCAAGCCACTACTCTGTGCCCGCGCTCCAGCACATCCACCAACGTGTCGCTCTGGGACCCTTCCAGGCACGCGTGGCGGGAGGCTGTGCAGCCAGTGGTACGCGGTGGCAAGCGGCGCTGACAAGATCGCCATCGTGGCGAGCGGTGGCGTCCCTGACGGCCCCTTTTCGCACTGTTCAGGCGACACATACAGGCATTTAATGCCCTTGTCCCCTGCCGTCAGGGTTAGGTATGATACACTGTAGCTGGTAGCTATACCTACCACAGCACCTTTCCATTTTTACCCTTTGCCTCCGTTGCCACCTGTCGGTGACCCCTTGAGCATATAAAAGGAGGCCCATGCACAACGTAGAGGGGGGTTAGCTAGTTTGAGAACACTCACGCTCGGTCTTGTTAGCTGCTGGTGTGTACTGTAGCACTCCGCGCTCCCGAGCAAGAACTCAATACAAACCACAAAGCAGGAGTAGGGTTTTACGCATCCGTGCGGCCCGAACCTGGGTAAATCGCTCGCGTGCTTCGCCTCGATCCGCTCTTTGCACGATCTCCGCCCCCGCCGAACCGAAAGGGACCCGGTCCGCCGGTCCCATAGGTGCCCGTGGATCAGTACCCCTGGCATCTTTGGCACGCCAGGTAGGGGCGTCGAGGTTGTGTGAACCAGATCCGGCGTTCTCGCGAGCTAGATCTTCATCATCTTCATCGACATGCCACCGAAGAAGAAGGTTTCGGAGGCGGCTGCTCCGTCTGCGCCGAACCCACCATCGCCGGAGCAAACGGCTGGTGGGGCAGGCGCCGGCGGAAGAACGCGCATCGACGAGGGAGCTCACGGTGCTGCCAGGTCCAAGGACAAGGCTGCGCTACCCATCGGCGGCGTAGCCGGCTCCCACAACGACCGGGCGCACTCCAAGACCTCGGCGTCCGTACATGCACCGCGCCCATCTCAGGAGGCGCGGGACCGGCAGCATCATGGTACTCACGGTACCATGCGTTTGCTAGACCAAGATCGAGCTGGTGGATCTCAGAGCGCTCAGGACCACCATGCACGCCAACATGCTGGCGCAAGCGAGACACGGTCGCCTGGACGAGATACTGCTCCTTCTAACGTGGTTAGAAGTCCGAGCATATCCCGCTCCTCGCACCGTTCGCCACCGCCACCCGCCACTGCAGCAGAAGCTTTGGCGCTAGCTCAACTGCTCCTAGACTACCCTCCAATGGCAGACAAGATCGACGACTGGAGCGCTACCATCCAGAGTCTCATCGGCTTCGCCAACGGCGACACTCAGCGGCAGCCGAGCACGTCGCAGCCGCAGCCAGTCAGCCAGGCACGAGCCGGTGGCGACAAGACCGGTGGGGGTGCAACTTCTGTGCACTCTCCGCCCCGAAGGCCAAGATCGCCGACTCGCCGGATCCACCTCGACAGCGACTCCACCGCGTCATCAGATCCGCGAGCTCGTCGCGATCAGCGCCAAGTTCTTCAAGAACGACGACAAGAAGACGCTCGTACTCGCATCGAGCGTCGAAGAGAAGCGCGGCATCAATCAGACCAGCGCGCTGGGCCCTCTGTCGATATGCATGCGCCAGGGGAACCAGGCGACTTGCCGTACGCGGTAGGTTGCCCTGCGTTCACTCGTGAGCTGCGGCAAGTCCAGTGGCCCAGCATGAAGAATTTCAAACCAGACGTACCAGAGAAGTACGATGGCAAGACGCATCCGTCGGAGTTCCTCAGCATCTACACCATCGCGGTGCAGGCTGCCGGGGGGCGAGACGACAAGATCCTTGCCAACTACTTCCCGCTGGTGCTCGCCCAGAAGGAAGGAGAGCCCCTGCGCAAGTACATTCAGAGATTCAACCGTGTACAGCACAACATCCCAGACGTCCACCCTGCCGCGGTCATCAGCGCGTTCCATCAGAACGTGTGTAATCGCAGGATGTGGGAGGAGATGGCGATGTGCAAGATCAGAGACGTTAGTGAGCTGTATGCTCTGGCCGACAAGTGTGCGCGTGCTGAAGAAGGGAGGAAACTCCCCGGAGAGAATAGAGGAGCAGGAGGATCTGACAGCAAGGATGCCGCCCCGGCAAAGAAAAACCGGCGGCGGAACAGGAAGAAGAAAGGCAAAGACGTACTAGTCGTTGAGCAGTCCGGCAACGAAGGTGGCGCCAAGAAAGCCAAAGTTGGTAGCTCCGGCAAGGAGATTGCCGCGTGCGCCAACTGCCAGGCTGTGGCGGTCGCCGACAAGCAGGACGGCACCGACAAGCAGTACTGCAAGATTCACCGCACCAAGGGCCATGACCTCCAGAGCTGCAAGAAAGTCGAGCAGCTTGTTCAGCAGCAAAAGGCTGAATACGAGCGACGCGACAAGGAGAGGGCCCAAGGAGGTGCTGGAGAATATGGCCAGAAGCGCGCCGGCTGGGGAGGACGCCGCGGCAAGGCCAAGCAGCGGCAAGGAGATAGACCTCCCCGCGGCCGCGACAACGATGAAGACGACAACGACGACAAAGACATGGAGGATGCCGAGACCAGTGAGCAGGAGTTTCAGAAAGCCACAGAGGTCTTGTGCATTGACGGTGGTGCTTCTCTGCACACTTCGCACCGCCAGCTCAAGCAGTGGGTGCGGGAAGTCAATGCAGCAGAACCACCCGTCGAATCACGCAAGCTTCTGAAATGGTCCAGCACGCCTATCATCTTCGATATTGAGGACCACCCTGATCGCACAACTGCGGTCGGGTGTTTGTCGATGTTGGTTTCACCAACTATCCGCAACCTCAAGGTCACCAAGATGTTAGTTGACGGCGGGGCCGGCTTGAATCTGATCTCCTCCGCTGTGCTCCAGAAACTCCAGATCCCCGACAGCGAGCTTGAAGAGACCGGCACATTCCAAGGAATCAATCCGGGAAGGAGCAAGCCGAAGGGGAAGGTCACATTGCCAGTTACATTTGGCAGCGAGCTGAACTTCAGGACTGAGAGGGTCACTTTCGACGTTGCCGATATTCCATTGCCTTACAATGGGATACTTGGCCGTCCAGCACTCGCCAAGTTCATGGCAGCCTCTCACTATGCATACAATATGCTGAAGATGCCAGGCCCGATAAGCGTCATCTCTGTCCCTGGCGACAAGGAGGATGCTCTTATCTGCACTGACAAGATCTATCGGGAAGCAGCAGCCGCAGCAGATCGCGAATCACTTGCCGCTGAAGCTCCCGGGGGGAATAAGACCAAGTCCGGCAAGAGTTCTGATGCCCACTCCGGCAAGCGCACCTCTTCGGAGTGCTGCGCTGCCGTCGAGGACGCACCATCGAGCTCCATCGGCAAGTGTAAGAAGACGATGGCAGCTCCGCCAGAGACGAAAAAGGTGTCCGCCAAGGAGGACGGCACTGGTGGTACCTTCACCATCAGTGCCACTCTCGACCCTAAATAGGAAAGCGCGCTCATTGCTTTCCTGCGGGCGAATGTTGACGTGTTTGCGTGGCAACCGTCTGACATCCCCGGTGTTCCCAGGAAAGTAATTGAGCACCACCTTGCCGTTTGTCCTCACGCGCGGCCCGTCAAGCAGAAGGTCAGGAAGCAAGCAGTGGAGCGCCAAGAATTCATTGCAGAAGAGATCAAGAAGTTGGAAGCAACAGGCCTTGTCAGAGGAGTGCTCCATCCTACGTGGTTGGCCAATCCTGTAGTCGTGCGCAAGGCAAACGGGAAATGGAGACTTTGTATCGATTTTACCGATGTTAACAAAGCTTGTCCCAAAGACCCATTTCCTTTTCCGCGCATTGACCAGATTGTTGACTCCACAGCCGGATGTGATTTGCTTTCATTTCTTGACGCATACTCAGGATATCATCAGATCTTCATGGCAGAAGAGGATGAGGAGAAGACCGCATTTATTACTCCATGTGGCACGTACTGTTTCATACGGATGCCTTTCAGATTAAAAAATGCTGGTTCAACATTTGCAAGAGTAGTCCATATCGCTCTTGAGCCGCAAATACACAGAAATGTGGAAGCCTACATGGATGATATAGTGGTCAAGAGCAAGGACAGAGCAACTCTGATTCAAGATTTAGACGAGACCTTTGCAAATCTGCGCAAGATCAGCCTCAAGCTCAACCCAAAGAAGTGTGTGTTTGGAGTTCCTTCCGGCAAGCTTCTCAGGTTCTTCGTGTCTCAGCGGGGAATTGAAGCCAATCTCGACAAGATCAAGGCCATTGAGCAGATTGAAGCACCGAAGCGCATCAAGGATGTAGAAAGACTTGCCGGTTGCGTGGCTGCTCTCAGCAGGTTTATCTCTAAGTCTGCTGGGCGCGCCCTGCCATTTTTCAAACTATTGAAAAGTGCAGGTCCAATGAAATGGACTCCGAAAGCGGAGGCTGCGCTGCAAGACTTGAAGAGATACCTGTCCTCCCCTCCAATACTTGTCGCACCTAGGCCACAAGAGAAGTTGCTGCTGTATATAGCGGCAACCAATCAAGTGGTTAGTGCTGCGTTAGTAGCGGAGAGGGAGGCAGATGACGAGCCAGCAACCGCGGCAAGCACATCCAGCGACAAGCAGGGGGCTTCCCCGACAAGCTCTGGTCCTGACAAGGATGGATCTGCGCAGGTGCGCGAGGAGACACAGAAGAAGATGGTGCAGCGCCCAGTTTACTTTGTCAGTTCCCTTCTGCAAGGGGCTAGGTCAAGGTACTCTGGCGTGCAGAAGTTGCTTTTCGGCCTTCTCATGGCCTCGAGAAAGCTGTGCCATTACTTCCAAGCACATGAGATCAAAGTTATCACTCGCTTTCCGCTGAAGAGGATACTACAGAATCCAGAAGCGACAGGCAGGATTGTTGAGTGGGCACTGGAACTGTCAAGCTTTGGCCTCAAGTTTGAGAGTACTTCAACTATCCAAAGCAGAGCATTGGCAGAATTTATAGCAGAATGGACGCCAACACCAGATGAAGAAATTCCAGAAACAAGCATCCCCGTCAAAGAGGCAAGCAAAGAGTGGCTGATGTATTTTGATGGTGCCTTTTCGCTGCAAGGCGCCGGCGCTGGTGTGCTGCTAGTCGCGCCCACCGGAGAGCACCTCAAGTACGTAGTCCAGATTTCCCAAGGAGCAAGCAACAAATAATATTGCAGAGTATGAAGGCTTGCTTGCCGGCCTCAGGATCGCGGCAGACCTTGGGATCAAGAAGCTCATTGTCAGGGGTGACTCACAGCTTGTCGTCCGCCAAGTAAATAAGAATTATCAGAGTCCGTTGATGGAGGCTTACGTCGACGAAGTGAGAAAGCTAGAAGAGCACTTTGACGGCCTACAAATGGAGCATGTTCCAAGAGCTCAGAACGCCATTGCCGATGGCCTATCAAAGTGCGCCGCACTTAAGTTACCTGTGGAACCAGGGATCTTTGTGCTCAAGCTGACTCAGCCGTCCGTAACGCCATCAACTGGACAGAGCAAGAAGAGGAAGTTGATTTCTGGTGACTATTTGCCGGCAGAGCTTCTCGAAGCCGCCGCCAAGAAGGTCCCCAAGATCAAAGCCAAGAGTGTTGAGGAGCAGTCTGCTCCGGCAAGCCCTAGGGTTTGTTCCGTTGAAGCAGAAGCTCCCGACAAGTTTTGCTCCGGCAAGCTTGCCGGGGAACGTCAAGCTCCGGCAGAGCCGCAGGTTCTCGCCGTAGAAGCGGATGTTCCCGCAGCAGCAGATTTGCCTTTAGTCCTTGTTGTCGAGCAACAAGCTCCAACATGGGCGCAGTAGATTGTCCGTTTCCTTCAGACAGGAGAACTTCCCGAAGAGCAAGAAGAAGCGGAAAGAGTAGCCCGGCAGTCAAGTATGTACCAGTTTGTCGATAAGACACTGTACAGAAGAAGACTCAACGGTGTGAAATTGAAGTGTATTCACCGGGAAGACGGACAAAAGCTGTTGGCAGAGATACATGGAGGCATATGTGGCCACCACATTGGCGCAAGAGCACTTGTCGGCAAAGCATTCCGGCAAGGTTTCTTTTGGCCGACAGCCCTCCAGGATGCAACTGCACAAGTAGCCATGTGTGAAGCGTGCCAGTTCCATTCCAAGCAGATACACCAACCAGCTCAAGCTCTCCAGACGATCCCTTTATCCTGGCCATTTTCGGTCTGGGGGCTCGACATCCTCGGCCCCTTTCCCCGAGCAGTCGGGGGCTTTGAGTATTTGTACGTTGCAATCGACAAGTTCACAAAGTGGCCGGAAGTGGAACCAGTGAGGAAGGTGATAGCATAGTCAGCAGTCAAGTTCCTCAGGTCGATTGTTTGCCGCTTCGGGATCCCTAACAGGATAATCACCGACAACGGTACACAATTCACGAGCCGCACCTTCATGCAGTACGTCCAAGATCTTGGCGCCAAGGTCTGCTTCGCTTCTGTTGCTCACCCGAGAAGCAACGGTCAAGCGAAGAGGGCAAATGCTAATGTGCTGCGCGGGCTCAAGACCAGAACTTTCGACAGGCTGCACAAGTGCGGAAGAAACTGGATCGAGGAGCTGCCGGTGGTTCTTTGGTCGATCAGGACGACGCCAAATCGAGCCACTGGACAGACACCTTTCGCTCTAGTCTATGGAGCAGAGGCAGTTATCCCCACGGAACTCGTATACGGGTCACCTCGAGTGCTCGCTTATGATGAGCTTGAGCAAGAGCAGCTGCGACAAGATGACGCGCTGCTCCTTGAGGAAGACCGTCTTCAGGCTGCTGTGCGAGCTGCTCGCTACCAGCAAGCTTTGCGCCGCTACCATAGCCGCAAAGTTAACGCCAGAAGTCTCGAGGAAGGCGACCTTGTTCTTCGGCGTGTTCAGTCTGCCAAGAATTCCAACAAGTTGACACCGAAGTGGGAAGGCCCTTACCGGGTGAAACGAGTCACTAGGCCTGGTGCTGTCCGCCTTGAGACCGAGGATGGCATTCCGGTGAGCAACTCCTGGAACATTGAGCATCTTCGTAAGTTTTACCCGTAAGGCGCGGTTGCCGGAACCTGTTCCGGCAACCACTTTTTGTACAAGTCTTGCCGCTGTTGCATGTAATCCTTTGTACAAAGCCGGGCGCAGACCCCGTGCATCAGTAAAGCTCATGTGCTCCGCACATTTTGTCAATTTTATGCTTTCTATTTTATGGCATATATGATCTGACACTTTGTGCAGCACCTACTCCACGGTAAGCAATAACGAGCCATTAGGCTCCATATCTGTATTGTCTCTTCTTTCTTTTGGAAGGAAGGTTCCCCTCGCCCACAAGTTTGCCAGGGAGGAAAGGAGAAGACGATGGTATGGACCAGGTGTCGTTCAAGAAAGTTTTGCCTTGCCGGGAAGCAAACAACAGAAAAGCTAAGTTGCCAAAGTTTGAGCAATCAGATTTTTTAAATTTTAAGTTATTTCCCTTGAACGACCGCACTTTGTATGGAAAACCTGTGCACGGAGGAACCAACTCGTAGCTAGTTGCGCCCTTACTTTGTCTCGAGTCCATTCAACAACTTAAGTGAGCTGCTAGCGCCCTTACTTTGTTTCGAGTCCGCTCAACAAGTTAAGTGAGCTGCTAGCGCCCTTACTTTGTTTCGAGTCCGCTCGACAACTTAAGTGAGCTGCAACTAGTTGCGACAAGGTTTCTTGCCGGTAGCGGCACCGCCAGCAGGCTGCTGACGTTCCGCACTCAGCGCTCGCGGCCAAGGTGCCTGCACCGGCAAGTTCCCTAAAAGCGTAGGGTAAAAAGACATACAAAGGGAGGAATCAAGTAAAGGGAATAACATTGCAATTAATACCCAGAATAGAGTTATATTACAAAGATAGCTTGTCGCGGCTCTAATAGATTGTTTCCATAAACATGACAAACAGTGACAAGAGAAGAAGAAATGGGCGGCCTAATCTACGCGATCGCCTTCAACCCTCTTGATCCCGCTCACCTTGTCCAAAATGGGTGCGACAAGGGCCTTGAGCTCCTCCAGATCAGCATCCGGCGGCAAGGTCCTGAGGACGTTGGTGAGGCGGAGGCCCGGATTGCGGAAGGCCACCTTCATCAACACTTTCTGGAGAGCTCCCGCGCAGATCTTGCGCGACTCGTCGGCCAGCTGCTTCGGGATCTTCTCCCGGAGTCGCTGGAGGGCCGTCGCCACGCCCTTGAAGAACAAGACGAGCTTGGCGCTGGGTTGGAGGTTCTCGTCGGAGGGATACCCGAGATCCTCCATCCCCAGCTGCGCCAGCTGCGCCAGCTCCGTGTCGATGTCTGTGGCGGCGTTCACCAGACTTTCCGTCCAATGCTCCACAGTCTCCCTGAAGGCGTTTTGGGTGGCGGCAACACTCTCGAGCAACGCCTTGTCGGCCTTGATCTCTTCTTTCAAGGCCACCTCCTGCTTCTTGGCGCCGTCCAGAGCCTTGGTCAAAGCGGTCAGCTTCTGCTCAAGACCCATGTTGGAGTCCTTGGCGGTGCTGAGTTCTTTGCCCTTCTCGGCAAGATCGGTCTCCAGCCGCGCCACCCTCGTCTTCAACTCCTCCTTGGCGGCCTCGGCGGCGGCGGCGGCGTCCTCTGCTTGTTTGAGGGCCCCGCCGAGTTTTTCCTCGCGCGCGGCAAGCTCCTCCTCGTGGGCGTCGAGGTTGACCTTCCGCTGCGCCAGCTCGCCCTCCTCCGCGGCTAGCTTCACAGCGGCAAGTCACTGCCGCTCTTCGATTTCGGCCTTCTCGAGGAGGAAGGCCTTCTGCGCTTCAGCGAGCTGCTCCCGCTCCTCCGCCAGGGATCGGAGGGCTTCCCGGTGGAAACCCCCGAGCTCTTCCGCGCGCTTTTCAATGTCTGCTTCCGCCTTCGCGACAAGCGCCTCGCGGGACTTCAGCTTAGCTTGCCGCGCGCGGTAGAGCGACAGCAACTTCCGCAGCAACCGCTCCTCTTCAGGCTCGTTGCTGCTGCTGCTTGGCGCGTCGACCAGCGTCAGCCCCGCGGAGGCGAGCACCTCCCCGTTGAAGATCTCCCCCTCGACTGGCGCCCTGGAACTTGGTGCCCAGGGAAGATTGATGAAGACGTTGTCGCCGGCCTTCAAGTAGATGCCCGGCTGGGGCCCCTCGGCGCTTGGCGTTGCAGCTTCAGCGGACGGGTCGGCGGTCGGCGTAGCGCCTGGCGCTCCTGCGGCCTCTGGGCCGTCAGTACGATCGTCGGACTCCTCGCCAGTTGCTGCGGCGGCAGCCTTGGCGGCCTCAGCGCCGGCGGGATCACCAGCGCCGGCTGCTTCTTCGACGTCGACCTCGGTCTCCATCTGCTCCACAACAGATGGATCTGACAGCCGGCAAGGGGAGAAGAGTCAAGCAAAATTCCGCAAAAACCCAGAAAGATCAAGAGAAGAAGAGCCCAAGGGAAGTTTTGAAGCAAGAGGAGTACCTGCGCCGGGTTCTGCAGTTGCGATCTCTGCCGTTGGGGGGCCGCTGGTGCTGTCCCTTGCCGGAGAACCTTCCCTTGCCGGAGATTTCTCCCTCACCGGAAAGCCCTCCCTTGTCGGAGCGTTTTCCCTTGTCGGGGGATCCTCCCTTGGCTCCTGGTGGGGCTGCTCAGCTCCTACACAAATTAGCAAGCAGATATCAGTAAAGACAAGTACTCATGCGTACCTCGTAGCGGGAAGCAAATCATACACTTACGCTGGGGGCTGCCCTGGAGAAAAGTCGCCGGGTCCGGCAGGGTTGTCTCGGGCGCGCCACCTGCTGTCGCAGTGGGCTCGTCCTCGATGACAATCACCGGGACCTTAGATCTCTTTGCCGCTCTCTGGGCCAGAGTTCTAAAGGGGAACAAGTTCAGAGAAAAGCGAGTGAGAAACAAGATAAACAGCAAGAATTGAAGAACTGCAAGTACAGCAAGAGAGGCTTACTCTTCTTCTTCTTCCTCGTCGGAGCTGAACGCGGAGAAGTCAAAGTCCGGCGCGCGCCCGGCACGAGGAGGCGGAGGAGAAGCTTCCCTTGGCCGCTTGGCGGGAGCGGTGGCGGTGGTCTGAGACGACCCCGCTCCAGCTGTCGGCGCGCTGTACGCTGGCTGCACAGCCTCCCGCCACGCGTGCCTGGAAGGGTCCCAGAGCGACACGTTGGTGGATGTGCTGGAGCGCGGGCACAGAGTAGTGGCTTGCCACGGCAAGCGCCTTGCCGTGGTTGTTGTTTTGCCGCGCCCGGGAGCTTGTCGCTCACCGGGCCTTGCCGGGACGTGTGGCGCGCCGCGGCAAGTTCCTTGAAGTGCCTTGGTAGGCCTTCCCGGCAAGCTCCTCTTGCCGGGGTCTTGAGGTGCCTTGGTTGGCCTTCCCGGTAAGCTCCTCTTGCCGGGGTCTTATCTCTTTGACTTGGACACTTTGTTCTTGAATGGCTCCAAAGGAACCACGGAGGACCATGGCGGTCACCCGGCAAGCCTTGCCGCGGGACGCTGCGACTGCCCGTGCACAAGTTCGGGATACTAGGGTACCCCTACTCTAGTACACCGACAGGAGCCCCCAGGCCTAGGCCATACACGGTGCCGAGCGCTGTTGGGCTAGGCCCAAAACAGGGCACGGGCACGCGCGGCCTAGGTTACGCCGTATCTTTCTCCGTATCCATCGCGCTCTCCCCGAACGGCACGCGTTGAATGCGGCGTCGTGGGAGAGATCGTGGGTGGTTACTTTATTCAGAAATGCGGAACGTCCGCCCCCTCCCTCTTTATAAGCAGGGGAAAGAGGGGCAGTTCGCCCATTCGCCCGTTACTGCTTCCAATCTCAGAAATCTCCGCCGCTCCCCCTCTTCTCAAAGCCAAAAGAGAGCAGCGCTCCGCCCCCCATCGCCACCAGCACCACCAACGCCGTCGACCTCCCCCACCACTTCCGCCATGGCTCCGAAAGCCGACAAGGGGAAAGTTGTGAAGTCGACCGAGGCGCAGCGGCTCGCGGCGCTGCGGAAGGAGCGGGCCGTCTTCCCCCCAAGCTTGCCGTGAAGGAGCTGAGGGAGAACTACTACCTCTTCTGGTCGACGGAGACCCGAGCGCATCTGCGCACGAAGGTACTCCCCGCCGCCGCTTGGAAGAAGGCCCCAAACGGATATCCCTTCTTCGCATTGTTCTTCTACTGCGGGCTCTGCCCGCCCTTCTCTGAATTCTTCTGTGACATCATGAATACCTACGGATTCCACCTCCTTGACTTCACCCCCAACGCCGTTCTGACGATGGCAGTTTTCACACATCTCTGCGAAAACTTTGTCGGAGTCCTTCCCAATGTAGCCCTCTTCCTCCACTTCTTGATCCCCCGAGTAGAGAGAGGAGAGCCTCTATCCGGCGGAATTGCCTGGATCTCAAGGGCTGGCAAGAAAGAGACCTATCTGGAGGGAGAGTTCCGCGGCAAGTGGGAGGAGTGGAGGGCAGATTGGTGCTGGATTGACGAGGAGAACCCGCAGCCATTCACCACCCGGCGCCAAACCCTAGTAGAACGCGGCAGCGATTGGAGTGACGTGGCCCCGGAGGACGACAGGCTGAAGATTGCTGTCACCAGGATCCTGCGCCTCAAGCTTGCCGGGCTTACTGTTGGCGCTGTTGGCGCGGATTTCCTTCGCCGCCGCATCGCCCCCCTGCAGGAACGGGGGAGGCCCACTTGGGAGTTCAAGAATGCGGCAGACATCATGAGGCTGCGGCCGGGCCTCAATTTCAAATTCACAGTCCTGGAGCTCAACGCAATGCTTCAGGAGCTCTTCAAGTATGACCCCCAACATCCCGAAGTCTTCAGGTTGCCGGGGGGTGTTGTTCCGTTGTGCAACAATTCCGCGCTCGACCGCATCCGTGCAATGATGCCGGAGTGCGACTCGCATGGAATTGTGCCAACTTGGCAGGAGCCTGCAGACGACGTCGTGCAGCAGTTCTTCGACGACTTGGTGGAAGTACCGATCCGCTCCGACGAGAAGGATAGCCTCACCCGCGACACCACGGATGCGGAGATGGCACTCATCGCCACTAGGGTGGAAGAGGCGGCGGCAGCCAGAGCCGCGGGCGAGTTCGGATTCACCGTGGAGGAGGCAGATGCCGCAGAAGCGGCAAGCCATGCCGAGCGAGGGGAGCCCGCCGGCAAGAAGGAACTTGCCGGGCGTGACGCCGAGCCGAGCGAGCCCGCCAAGGACACGAGCGGCTCGTTGGAGATCAATTCTTCTTCCACCTCATCTTCAGACAGCTCGCCGCAAGCAGAGCCTCCATCCCCACCAAGAAGGCGTCTCCGCAAGGCCGGTGACGTGGCGGAGCGGCAAGCAGGTCAACAGTCGCCACGCCGCGTGACACGCTCCACCGCGGCAATGTGTGAAAGAGCGTATCATATCACGGGGTTTGCATGCACCGGCGAAGTTTACGCCAACTCTCAATGTGAGAAAGGGCAATGCACGGTACCGAAGAGGCTAGCAAGGATGGAAGGGTGAGAGTGTGTATAATCCATGGACTCAACATTAGTCATAAAGAACTCACATACTTATTGCAAAAATCTACAAGTCATCAAAAACCTCGGTACTACGCGCATGCTCCTAGGGGGATAGATTGGTAGGAAAAGACCATCGCTCGTCCCCGACCACCACTCATAAGGAAGACAATCAAATAACACCTCATGTTTCAAATTTGTTGCATAACGTTTACCATATGTGCATGCTACGGGACTTTCAAACTTCAACACAAGCATTTGTCAATTTCACAACTACTCAACTAGCACGACTTTGATATTATTACCTCCATATCTCAAAACAATCATCAAGCATCAAACTTCTCTTAGTATTCAAAACACTCTTAATAAAGTTTTACTAATCTTGAATACCTAGCATATTAGGATTTTAAGCAAATTACCATGCTATTAAGACTCTCAAAATAATCTAAGTGAAGCATGAGAGTTCAATAGTTTCTATAAAACAAATCCACCATTGTGCTCTAAAAGATATAAGTGAAGTACTAGAGCAAAATTATATAACTCAAAAGATATAAGCGAAGCACATAGAGTATTCTAACAAATTCCAAATCATGTATGGCTCTCTCAAAAGGTGTTTACAACAAGGATAATTATGGTAAACTAACAAGCAAAGACTCAAATAATACAAGACGCTCCAAGCAAAACACATATCATGTGGCGAATAAAAATATAGCTCCAAGTAAAGTTACCAATAGAAGTAGACGAAAGAGGGGATGCCTTCCGGGGCATCCCCAAGCTTTGGCTTTTAGGTGTCCTTATATTATCTTGGGTGTGCCTTGGGCATCCCCAAGCTTAGGCTCTTGCTACTCCTTGTTCCATAATCCATCAAATCTTTACCCAAAACTTGAAAACTTCACAACACAAAACTTAAAGTAGAAAATCTCGTGAGCTCCGTTAGCGAAAGAAAATAAAAGATCACTTCAAGTTACTGTAATGAACTCATTCTTTATTTATATTGTTTTTATACCTATGGTATTCCAACTTCTCTATGGTTTATAAACTATTTTACTAGCCATAGATTCATCAAAATAAGCAAACAACACATGAAAAACAGAATCTGTCAAAAATAGAACAGTCTGTAGTAATCTGTAGCTAGCGCAAGATCTGGAACCCCAAAAATTCTAAAATAAATTGATGGACGTGAGGAATTTATATATTAATCATCTGCAAAAAGAATTAACTAAATAGCACTCTCCAAATAAAAATGGCAGCAGTTCTTGTGAGCGCTAAAGTTTCTGTTTTTTACAGCAAGTTCAACAAGACTTTCCCCAAGTCTTCCCAACGGTTCTACTTGGCACAAACACTAATTAAACACAAAAAACACAACCAAAACAGAGGCTAGATAAATTATTTATTACTAAACAGGAGCAAAAAGCAAGGAATAAAAATTAAATTGGGTTGCGTCCCAACAAGCACTATCGTTTAACGCCCCTAGCTAGGCATAACAAGCAAGAATAGATCTAGGTATTGCCATCTTTGGTAGGCAATCCATAAGTGGCTCTCATAATAGATTCATAAGGTAATTTAATCTTATTTCTAGGAAAGTGTTCCATGCCTTTCCTTAATGGAAATTGGAATCTAATATTTCCTTCCTTCATATCAATAATTGCACTAATCGTTCTAAGGAAAGGTCTACCAAGAATAATAGGACATGGAGGATTGCAATCTATGTCAAGAACAATAAAATCTACGGGCACATAATTCCTATTTGCAACAATAAGAACATCATTAATTCTTACCATAGGTTTCTCAATAGTGGAATCCGCAAGGTGCAAGTTTAGAGAGAAATCATCAAGATCACGGAAACCTAACAAATCACACAAAGTCTTTGGAATCGTGGAAACACTAGCACCCAAATCACATAAAGCATAGCATTCATGATCTTTAATTTTAATTTTAATAGTTGGTTCCCACTCATCATAAAGTTCTCTAGGGATAGAAACTTCCAATTCAAGTTTTTCTTCATAAGATTGCATCAAGGCATCAACGATATGTTTAGTAAACGTTTTATTTTGACTATAAGCGTGAGGAGAATTTAGCACGGATTGCAGCAAGGAAATACAATCAATCAAAGAGCAATTTTCATAGTTAAATTCCTTGAAATCCATAACGGTGGGTTTAGCAACATCTAGGGTTTTAATTTCTTCAATCCCACTTTTATCAAATTTAGCATCAAGATCAACAAATTCCGAATTCTTGGAAGGCCTTCTAGGTAAAGGTGGATCATATTCAGTTCCATCATTATCAAGATTCATATTGCAAAACAAATATTTAATAGGGGACATGATACGTCTCCAACGTATCTATAATTTTTGATTGCTCCATGCTATATTATCTACTGTTTTGGACTATATTGGGCTTTATTTTCCACTTTTATATTATTTTTGGGACTAACCTATTAACCGGAGGCCCAGCCCAGAATTGCTGTTTTTTGCCTATTTCAGTGTTTCGAAGAAACGGGATATCAAACGGAGTCCAAACGGAATAAAATCTTCGGGAACGTGATTTTCTCACCGAACGTGATCCAGGAGACTTGGACCCTGCTCCAAGGAACAAAAGCGGCGGTCACGAGGGTGGGGGGCGCCCCCCCTAGGGTGCTCCCCCCCTGCCTCGTGGGCCCCTCGTTGCTCCTCCGGCGTACTTCTTCCTCCTATATATACACACATACCCCCAAACGATCAGAACAGGAGCCAAAAACCTAATTCCACCGCCGCAACTTTCTGTATCCACGAGATCCCATCTTGGGGCCTGTTCCAGAGCTCCGCCGGAAGAGGGCCGTCATCACGGAGGGCTTCTACATCACCATAGCCTCTCCGATGAAGTGTGAGTAGTTTACCTCAGACCTTCGGGTCCATAGTTAGTAGCTAGATGGCTTCTTCTCTCTCTTTGAATCTCAATACAAAGTTCTCCCCCTCTCTCGTGGAGATCTACTCGATGTAATCTTCTTTTTGCGGTGTGTTTGTTGAGACCGATGAATTGTGGGTTTATGATCAAGTCTATCTATGAATAATATTTGAATCTTCTCTGAATTCTTTTATGTATGATTGGTTATCTTTACAAGTCTCTTCGAATTATCCGTTTGGTTTGGCCAACTAGATTGGTAGTTCTTGCCATGGGAGAAGTGCTTAGCTTTGGGTTCGATCTTGCGGTGTCCTTACCCAGTGACAGAAGGGGCAGCAAGGCACGTATTGTATTGTTGCCATCGAGGATAACAAGATGGGGTTTATTTCATATTGCATGAATTTATCTCTCTACATCATGTCATCTTGCTTAAGGCGTTACTCTGTTTTTAACTTAATACTCTAGATGCATGCTGGATAGCGGTCGATGAGTGGAGTAATAGTAGTAGATGCAGAATCGTTTCGATCTACTTGTCACGGACGTGATGCCTATATACATGATCATGCCTAGATATTCTCATAATTATGCACAATTCTATCAATTTCTCAACAGTAATTTGTCCACCCACCGTAGAATACTTATGCTCTTGAGAGAAGCCACTAGTGAAACCTATGGCCCCCGGGTCTATCTTTATCATATTGATCTCCTAGTACTTAGTTATTTCCTTTGCTATTTACTTTGCCTTTATTTTACTATGATAGTTCCAGGCACTGTACATAGCCGGACATATATGTAGTGCAGTGGGTACTGTATGTATGTACGTCGATGACTTCTTGCGTTCTTCATTGCGGTCGATGACATGAAGCAGTCACTGCGAATACGAGACAACAATTAGATTTCTCTCTCGTCATTTTTTCTTTTGAGTTAACAGTTAAACAACTATTGCACGTGCACTTATTACATCAATCACTTCCATGAGGCAATATGTTACTATGCACGTACAGCTTGACAGCTACTACGCAGGATACACTACACTAATGTCCACTCACGGTTGTTCCTCAAGCTAGACACCATGTTAAACTCTCAGCAAAAGTATACTTACTACAATGCCAAACGTAAAAATTATTGTGTGCCACATATATGTGATTGAAATAAGGGAACATGCACCTTAATTAGTTCGAGCTAGCTGAAGAATCATACATCACGGAAACTCCGACAGGGATCATCAAATGGACGACAGCAAATGTCTGCGGACACATTTGGATGTGGGCTAGGCAGACCGAGAGGAAAAAAGAGGTGAGTGGGGCAGGTGGGTTGTGGCATTGAGCTAGTCAGATGTCTGGATTCCCCCAGACCTCCCCTAGTTTGGTGTTGGTGGGTATCAGACGACTTCCATTGGATGGCTTAAAGTGTTCAGACTGTTCGGTCTAGACATTTGCGGTCGATTTGTTGACCCACATTAGAGTTGTCTTCAGTAGATCTCAAATAGTATGAAGAAAGGAAGAAGAAGAAGAAGAGTGAAGGCATTTGGAAGTTTTGATATATGAAAAAATAAGAAGATAACTTAGGTTTGTGTTTGCCTTTGCCATATATATGCTCCTTCCGGTTGATATTGAGTCAATTTGTAGACTTGCGTTGCAAAATGAGTTTTTACTAAAACTGGCAGAAAAGAAAATATAATTAGGTTGGGTCACTGTCCATGATTGTAGACTCGTAGTGTCCACCGTTTGGTGCCTGGTACACTACGGTACTACGCCGTTCTCTTTCATGACTCAAAACATTAATCGATAATCGCAACATCTCACCAAGAACTTGTACCGTGCAAACATATTGATCGGACAGATTTATCCATCTTTTTAACTCATGGTAATGTAATATTTGGCAATAGAAATACCTTACCATACAAGCATGTGCGTTCCAAAGTAATGGCAAATTAGGTTGTGTTTAGGCTGGGGCGGATCCAATGGGGGTTCCATGGGTGCCATGGCCCCCCTTGAAAATGCAAATTATATTTAGAGTTTCCGGTTTTTACCCCCTATTTTGACATTTTTTACACTAATTACCCCATTTAGTGGGATTTCATCCATTTTACCCCATTTAACAAGTGTTTCCATAATTTATCATGTTTAATATTTTTTATGTGTTCTAACCAGCAGGTCACAATTATCAGGTTCAGCTGGCATGCCATGTCGATGGTTTTTTCCTACCTATTTTCTCCTACTAAACTCGTTTCCTGTTTGAAGTTTTCTGATGGGACGACTATACTTGATCAGCGTGGCACGGTACTGCTGAATAAATTATAGGAGAAATTGTTACTGATATAATATGAAATCATGTATGTTTTTCTTCCGTGTTATTATATACGGCCTTAAGTATGCATGATTCTGTGGATCAGATTAAAGTGGTGTAAATATACTACTTTTACTAACTCTGATCAGGGCCGGCCTTGAGGGGGGTGGGGGTGGGGGGGTGAGGCGGCGGCCCCGGGCCCCCAATATCTTGGGGGGGGGGGGGCTCCTACCTGGCCAAGTTTACATACGTAAGTTAAGTAATCTGGGCCTTGCTGGGTGAGGCGAAGAAAAATGCAAACTGGGCTTAGTGGGACCGTGCAAGTATGTGCTCTGACAATCCGATGGATCGAGGTTTGCGCATGGATTGCCTTGATGCCCTCGTCCATATCTCCACTAATCGCTATTCGTGAATTCGCCTGCGCCACTGAGCGCTGGCCGCCGGCCGCCAGCGGATGCAGAATGCCCGCCGCGCAGAGGCTATCTCGGTCTTTGCCATTCACACCATAGTTGATTTCAAATAAGGTAGCTTATTACTCCCTCCGTCCCATAATGTCTTAGTGATTTTGTCTTATCTTCTCCCCTAGAAATTAGCCATACGACCTTGTGTTAAATTTTTAATTAGTACTTGTCTCTTTCAAATTTTAGTTCTACTATATCCGGTGGTGAGAAAAAAGAGATGAGAAAATGATTAGATGAGTTGATAGTATCACAGAGATCGTTCTGGACGAGCAAACTAACGCTAATGGAGATGTTGACCATATAGAAGTCAGTGTTGACATCCCAGAATGTTTGAAGAGAATTCTAAGGTACTACTATAAATGGTTTTGGTAACATTTCATATATGAAGAAAATATATTCGATAGAATTATTATTCCATCCATCACTATATCTAACAAGAATGAAGGTATGTGTTGCGTTTGTCCTTCATTCAACCTTTCTACGTCCTCGCTCTTAGTTTTGTTTATTTCTCCCCCTTTGATTTTTCCTGATTAATTTTGCCAAAAAAAAACACTTCAACTGTCCCAATGTATCATTAACTTATTAACATCTGTACTATTTATAAGAATGCAACGTTCGGTCTTAAGTTTGTCCTTAGTCCAGCCTCGCCTCCTCCTTATTTTGATTTTTTTTATTCATATTTGTTTTATTCCCACAAAATTTTCTTAAAACCGCCTTAACTAACCCATGTTTCATTGACTTAATATTTGGTAAGCTAATTAGTGTCTTCGTTGCAATGCACAAAAGATTATCGAGTATGCTAATTAATAAAAGGGCCCTGGTTTTTGGTTTCGCCCCGGGCCCCTGAATTCTCAGGACCAGCCCTGACTCTGATGCACCTACATATCTCAATATCTAGGTAGCAAATAAGTATATGTACCGGGACGCCTCGTTTATGGTCCTCTCTACAACGAGTGGAGAATCGAGACCTGTTTACGGAGGTGTGTACACGATTGGAGGCTACGGCGAGGGATGCTTTTACCCAACATGGGTGGCAGCATGATCTTAGGATTGGGCCACCGACAGTTTAGGCGCTATACAGATATACATTTTTCTTTGTATTTCGCCTTCCTATTTTATTTTCTCTTGTCGTGAGGACTTTGTTGGATGTGTGCATTTTAGTTATGCAGAGGCGGGTGTAATACTTAAACCTTTTAAGTAATAAAGTGCCCTTTTTGAAAAAAGGTAGCAAATAAGTTAACCACGGTAGAGTTAATACATGTATGTGTCTGTCTTTACTGTTGTATTTTGTACAGAGGTGATAGCATTTGTTGGTACTTGCTAGCTGTAAAGGAATTTTGTGCACAGATGCTTGAGATGGATTTCATTAGTTATTTTGATATAAAGGAAAAGATGAAGGAATTGGGTTTCAACCCTTGGGACAGCGTTTATTATCAGAAGAGGGGGGCAACGGAAACTTCATGGTTGAGTTAACAGATGATGTAGGCATGATGAACATGCTAGAGGAATTTGATACTTATAAGGAAATCAGTTTGCATGTTTGATTGTGGGCAAGCAATGCAGGCGAGAAGCGACGAGAGATGAACGTGGCGTGTGACCAACTAGGACGTTGTGTGTTGGATGTGACACGAGCGACCTCCATCGGCCCGAGCCGGTCTGGCGAAGCTGCGCGGCCCGGTTCAGCAGTGAGAAAAATAGTAAGAAAAACCACTGACTGGCATGCCAGTTGGACCTAACAGTAGTGACCCACTGGTCAAAACGCTGGAAAAAGTTTAAACGGGGTAAATTTTGGCAACACTTCCGTTAAATAGGGTAAAATGGATGAAACCTTGCTAAATGGGGTAATTAGTGTTAAAAATGTCAAAATAGAGGGTAAAAACCGGAATTCACTCTTATATTTACTATATAGTAGTTAGGCTAATTTGTGTGTACTATCTGTGTTTAAATACGAGAGTACTGAGCCTAGCACCCCCTCTCGTGCTGTTCTAGATCCACACTGTCCATAGGTTATGCTCATAGCTAAAAATAAATAAAATCTATTTAAGGAAGGAGAGAGTAATTGTTTTTTGCATCAGCAGGATTTTCTGCTCCCAACACCCGAAAGAACATATATGTGGTGTACTACGAAAATGAGCACATGCTTCATTTTAATGCCCAGACTAAAAATATTATGATGGTGACATCTTACCTAATAAAGGCACTTAATTAATTCTGTGTACGTAGCATATGCATCAGAACAGTTACAGATGCGAGCTTGTACTCGTTGTGTGTACATTTGAATCGATGCAACTTAGTGTTGTAGAAAACCACGTGCTTAATTACGTGATCCTATATTTGTTTACATTCTCCTGGTAGGGAAGTTGGCCTGATTTATGAGGAAAACTGGACCAAAAATGGTAAAAAGTAAACACTTAAAAAATAAAGTAGATCTTGATGAGAAGATTCTAGACTAGCTGAAGTAGAAGAGTAGGAATACAAGAGAGCATCATCTAAGCCTGATACTAGAGCGCCGAGGCCCGACATCTTTAAACGAGTCTCATATTCAACAACAGCAATCTCCACCACCTCAGGAAAGCTCCTGCAGCGGGATGATCAATGATGCCTCGCCTTCCGAGCACACCAAAGGTCCTCATCCTGTGCTGTGAAAGGTACTGCCCGCCCAAGCACCAGAAAGTTGAATTCCAATGCATGCCTATTTGCAGTGGCGGAGCCACACAGAAGGATCGAGCGATATACTTGGAAATTTTCATGATGCAGATTATCTTGTATGAGTTCCTTTTTATGGTGTAAAAAATTCCTATGTCGACTGTATGAGTACATAATTCAGAAATTAAAATTCCTCAACTATGAAGAGAAAAGACGCTGACAAACAACACTAAGATTAATTCGTTCTCTAAGCTGGTTGCTTCTGAAACTGAGATTCCTATCTTATAAGGGGTAAAAACGCCGACAAACGTTGCAAAAAAAAGCTGCCAAGCACCATTAAGATTAATTCGTTTTCTAAGCCAGTTGCTTCGAATTGTCAAATTGTTAATGAAGCTGACATGCAAGTGCTCAACCTTGTCCTCGATAATCATCTTTTGTACTGGATTTTTTTAATCCATACTTGGCTTGGCCTCCCCTATACCCAAATCCTGGCTCCGCCCCTGCCTATTTGACAAGATGATAAGATCTCAAAGGCTTGGCAACTGTCCTTCGTGCTCTTGTTCATGGTAGCGATCTCCTCATATACTATTTGAAGCTAGGAAGGCATATCTCGATAGCTGGAGCACAACGAAATACGTGTACCTCTCAGTGCGTACAGCTCGTGCAGCAGCAAGGTTGGTCGACATACCCTGTAACTAAGGATTTAGGTGAGGTCGATATTAAAGACACCCTCAAAGTAGAGCAACATCATCATCGCGGATTCAAGGGGATGGACTTGCCAAGTAGCCCACGTGAAATAGTCTCCAGGGAGGAGCTTCGAACTCACCAATTCACCATCAAGGCATGCCAAATGCAAGTTAAAACGTACCGTCACAGATAGATCTAAGAACAAAGCTTGATCGGACTAGCTAATTAGGAGCAGCTGCGTACTGCTAGTGCTGGAATAGAAATTGTAGCAGCCGCTGCCATTGCCATTGACCACGTGCCTATATATGCCCTTGTTGCTCCGGTGATGCTGCTGCCGCTGATCTCACTCGGCGGGTGGTGGAACTGGTGGCATTTCCCCTCATCGCCATTGCCCCCACCGCCGCTCTGTAGCGCGAGGTGGGAGTGGAACATGCCCTCCATCTCTGCTATTGCGATGGGCGTTGCCTCAGCTGGCGGTCCAGACATCTGATGACCCATGGCGTACGTGAATGGGAAGCTGTCCATCAGCGCCGCCGTCCACTGCTCCATCTCGTTCCCATGGGCCTTGTGCTGCTGCTGCTGCGCGCAGCCGTCCGCCGCGTAGGTGCAGTTGTCCGTGAAGAGCAGCCTGGCGGGGAAGCTGAGGCCGAGGCTCGCCGGGTCGAAGCCATCGGCGAACCCGCTGTCGAACATGGAGTACTGCATGCCGCGAGGCACGGTGCCGGTGCCGGTGGCGCAAGATGTACTGCTGGGTGTCGTCGACGTCCATTCCACAACGGCTTCGGAGGTGGCTGATATCGTCTTCGGCTGGGTGTCGTCGACGTCCATTCCACAACGGCTTCGGAGGTAGCTGATATCGTCTTCGGCTTGGCCCTGCGCTTATCTTAAAAATGTTCAAACAAATATGTAGAAATGTTCCACGACGGCTAACCTGTATTCAAATAAATGTTTATCCTGTATTTGAAAATGTTTAACGCGTATATTAAAAATGTCCAACCTATGTACAAAAGATGTTCAACATGTTTTTAAAAAGGTGAGATGTATTGAAAAGTAGAAAAAATAGTACAAAGTTATCTTGTATTGAAAAGTAGAAACCTCTTATCCTCAACCCTCCAGCCTTGCTTTGAGATTGTACTCTCCAACTAACTTACAACAAGAATATTTCTCTTTTTTGTTTCTCTCAAATTAAACAACATATGATCTTCAAACTTTGCACATTGAACAAACATTAGAACACCAATGTGTGAAAAACTTTCAGATTTTTTGATTTGATAGAAATATATAAAATGAGATTTTGTTTGACTAAAAATATTATTTTAAATATTTAAAATGCATGAAAAAATCTGAAAGTTTTTTTCCCTCATTGTAGTTACAATGTATTGTAGTTCTGCGAAAACCATTGAAAACCAATAAATAAACGCATAAAAAAAGGAAACGATTGTAACCTTTCCAAAACTAATAGGCATTGTACTCCGAAACTTGCAAAATCAATCCTATTATATATAAGGACAACCAATTGAGCGGACCACACCCTGTCTACCGTTTCGGAAGCCTCCATCAGTTTTTGGGATGCTTCCTGCAGGTGGCTCTTTCTATGTCAGTTTAACGCCTATATGATGCATTCTCCGTGTATTTGTCCTTGAATGATACTCCCTTCGTCTGGAAATACTTGTCATTAATAAGATGAATAAAAGGGGATGTATTGAGATGTATTTTAGTTCTAGATCCATTTTTTTATTCATTTTAATGACAAGTATTTTCAGACGGAGAAAGTACATAAGAATGGGATATGGGCCAGCCCACGAGGTTGTTCGTGGAGCGCTCCTCTATAGCGATTTTTTGTCCTTTGGATTGCCTCTGAACAACCGGTTGCTGCTACAGATTTAAAAAGTTATTGCGTGACAAATATAATTTGTTTTTAAATACTGAATTCTAGAAAGTGAATACTTTTCAAGTTTGAGAATAATAGTTGAAAACATGGACATTTTCTAAATATATCAAACTTTTTTGGAACGACATTAAATTTTTTGAAGCATAGGTTAGCATTTCTTTATATTAGTGAACATTAAATAATGTGATTATATTTGAATGAATGCAAAAATTGGAACATTTAACATTTGTAAAAGATTTAAAACATGTTTTTGATGTTGAACATTTTTAAAATGTGAAAAATTTAAAACATGATTTTTCTTTTTAAATGTGAACATTTATTGAAAAGAAAAACATTAAAAAGGAAAAAAGAGACTGAATCATGTAAAATAGAAAAGAAAGAAGAAATAAAACCCCCGAGTGTCGCTCAGTTTCTTCGCCTCTTTGCTAACGCGCTCGGCTATTAGTCACCTACAACTAACGTAGATTTGATAGTGGACCATGCGTCCACAATCCTAGTCGCCACCGCCGGAGCTTGCCCCCACGCTGCTGCATCCGCCCCCTTCTCTTCCCCATCTGGTGGCCCATCGGTGAAGAAGGGAATTGGGATGCATCCATCCTTTTAATATACTTTTTTATCTTTAGGTTTTTGATTCCGCGGTGACATCTATGTGGTGGCGGAGGTGGTGGCGTGTTGGAATAAGATCTCGTCGGTCTCTCCCTACCTCGATGACGTCCAATCTAGCGCCGGTGAAGTGCCTCTGGGAGTTTGTGTCCACCGACCTGTGGACGCGCTAGTCACTTCAGATCTCAGCAATTAATGCATGGCTCCTTTGTACGATGGTTAATGCTCTTCTTCATTTCCAATGGTAGCGGGCAACAGTTTCTTTCTACAACAATGCATATCTCAAACACACAAGGACTTTGTTGTCACGATCAAGGTGCATTCATCGGTTCCTGATCCCAGACAACCCAGGTAGCTGAAGTGACTTTGCCGTCTTGGGCTTGGCCCTGCGCTTATCTTAAAAATGTTTGAATAAATGTATAAAAATGTTCCACAACGGCTAAACTATATTCAAATAAATGTTTACCCTGTATTTGAAAATGTTACTGTGTATCTTAAAAATGTTTAACATAAATACAGAAAGTGTTTAACATGTTTTAAAAAAGGTGAGATGTATTTTAAAAGTAGAAAAAAAGCAGAAAACCATTAAAAACCAATAAATGAACACGTAAAAAAAGAAAAAAGAAAATTATCGTAACCTTCCCAAAATGAATAAGCATTGTACTTAGAAACTTGCAATATCAACGCTATTGGGTTAACCCATCAAAAAAATTTGGACCGCATCATTTACCGCCGTATTGGAAGCCTCCGCCAGTTTTAGGATGCTTCTAGCTGGCTCTTTCTATGACATTTAATGCCTATTTGCCGCATTGTCCGTCTATGTTGTTAAATCTTACACAGGAATGGGATATGGGCCAGCCCACGAGGCTGTTTGTGGAGCGCTCCTCTGTAGCGATTTATTGTCCATTGGCGTGCCTCTGAAAAAACCGATTGCTGCTACAGATTTGAAAAGTTATTGCGTGATAAAAGTATTTTCTTTAAATAGTGAATTTTAGAAGCTGAATATTTTTGAAGCTTGAGAACAATAGTTGAAAATCTGGATATTTTCAAAATATATCAAACATTTTTTGGAAAGATGTTAACATTTTTTGAAACTTAGGTTAGCATTCTTTTATCTAAGTGACCATTAGATAAGGTGAATATATTTGAATGATTGCAAAAATTGAAAAAATTTGACATTTATAATAAATCTAGAACACATTTTTTGAAGTTGAATTATTTTTAAATTGTGAACATTTTAAAACATGATTTTTTTCTAACAAAATTGTGAACATTAATTGAAAATAAAAATGATAAAAAGGAAAACAGAGACTGAATCTAGTAAATACAAAAGGGAAGAAAAAAATGAAACCCCGAGCGTCACTCAGTTTCTTCGCCGCTTTGGAAACGCGCCTAGCCATTAGTAACCTGCAACTAATGTGGATGGATAGCGGACCATACGTCGACAAATACTAATTGCTGCAGCCAGAGCTTGCCCCCATGTTGCAGCATTGGCCCCATTCTCTTTCCTGTCCGGTGGCCCGTCGGTGAAGAAGGGAATTGAGATCCATCTGTCCTTTCGTTTTTTTTCTCTTTAGAGTTTTTATTCTGCGGTGACATCTACGTGGCGGCGACGGTGGTGGCGTGTTGGAATAAGATCTCTCTTCGGTCCCTCCCTACCTCGATGACGTCCAATCTGGTGTCGACGAAGGGCCTCTAAGAGTTTGTGTCCACGGATTTATGGACTCACTAGTCGCTTCAGATCTCAACAATTAAATGTGTGGTTCCTTTGTAAGATGGTTAACACTCTTCTTCCTTTCCAACAGAAGCGGGCAACAGTTTGTTCCTACGACAAAGCATATCTCAAACACCCAAGGACTTTGTTGTCACAATCAAGTTGCATTCATCGGTTTCTGATCCCGAAAACCTGGGTAGCTCAAGCGACTTCGGCATCTTGTGCTTGGCCCTGTGCTTATCTTAAAAATGTACAAATAAATGTATTAAAATAAACATATAAAAATGTTCACAATGGCTCACCTTTATTCAAATAAATGTTCACAATATATTTGAAAATGTATAACGCATATCTAGAAATGTTCAACATATATACAAGAAATGTTCAACATGTTTTTAAAAAGGTGAGATGTATTTGAAATGTAGAAAAAAAACAGAAATTCATCAAAAACCAAGAAATGAACAAGGAAGAAAAAAAGAAAAGAGAAACAACTGTAACGTTCCCAAACGAATAGGCATTGCACTTAGAAACTCGCAAAATCAACGGCTTTGAGCCAACCCATCAAACAAATTCTTGGACCACACACCATCTACCACCGTTTTGGAAGCCTCCACCAGTTTTGGGATGCTTCCAGCTGGCCCTTTCTATGTCAGTTTAATGCCTATTTTACGCATTATCCGTCTATTTGTTGTTGAATCGTGGATAGGAATAGGATACGGGCTGACTCACGAGGCTGTTTGTGGAGCGCTCCTCTGTAGCGATTTATTGTACTTTGGCGTGCCTCTGAAAAACCGATTGTTGCTACATATTTAAAAAGTTATTGTGTGACAAAAATATTTTTTAAATAGTGATTATTTTTAAAGTTTGAGAATAATAGTCGAAAAGCTGGACATTTTCAAAATATATCAATTTTTTTGGAAAGATGCTAACATTTTTTGAAACTAAGATTAGCATTCCAAGTGGCCATTAAATAAGGTAAATATATTTGATTTATTGCAAAAATTGAAAACATTTGACATTTATAATAAATTTAGAACAATTTTGTTGAATTTGAACATTTTTTAAATGGTTAACATTATAAAAGGAGTATTTTTCTAATAAAATTATGAACATTTATTGAAAATAAAAATGACAAAATGGAAAAAATTGAGACTGAATCCAGTAAAATTCGAAAATAAACAAAAAAATAAAACCCCGAGCATCAATTCGTTTCTTCGCCTCTTTGCTAATGGACCTAGCCCCATTAGTAACCTACAACTAACGTGTATCGATAGCAGACCATACGTCCACAATCCGAGTCGCTGCAGCATCAGCCTCCTTCTCTTCCCCATCCGGTGGCCCGTCGGTGAAGATGGGAACTGGGACCCATCTGTCCTTTCATTGTTCTCTTTAGGTTTTTTATTCCTTGGTGACATCTAAGTGGTGGCGACGGTGGTGGCGTGTTGGAATAAGATCTCTTCGGTCTCTCCCTACCTCGATGGCGTCCAATCTGGTGTCGGCAAAGGGCCTCTGAGAGTTTGTGTCCATGGATCTATGGACTCATTAGTCGCTTTAGATCTCAGCAATTAATGTTTGGTTCCTTTGTAAGATGGTGAACACTCTTTTTCCTTTCCAACAGAAGCGGGCAACAATTTGTTTCTACAACAACGCATATCTCAAACACCAAAGAACTTTGTTGTCACAATGAAGGTGCATTCATCGGTTTCTGATCCCCACAACTTGGGTAGCTCAAGCCACTTTGGCTTCTTGGGCTTGGTCCTGTGCTTATCTCAAAAATGTTCAAATAAATGTATTGAAATAAATATATAAAAATGTTCACAATGGCTAACATGTATTCAAATTAATGTCCATCCTATATTTGAAAATATTTAGCGCATATCTTAAAAATGTTTAACATATATACAAGAAATGCTCAACATGTTTTTGAAAATGTCAGATGTATTTGAAAAGTAGAAAAAACAGAAGAAAATCATCAAAAACCAAGAAATGAACATGGAAGAAAAAAATAAATAAACAATACTCATTGTACTTAGAAACTTGCAAAATCAACGGCTTTGGGCCAGCTCATCAAATAAATTCTTGAAGCGTACCATCTACCACCGTTTTGGAAGCCTCCACAAGTTTTGAGATGCTTCCATCAGGCTCTTTCTATGTCAGTTTAAGGCCTATTTTACGCATTGTCTGTCTATTTGTTGTTAAATCGTACACAGGATTGGGATATGGACCAGCCCAGGAGGCTGTTTGTGGAGCACTCCTCTGTAGCAATTTATTGTCCTTTGGTGTGCCTCTGTAAAACCGATTGCTGCTACAGATTTAAAAAGTTATTGCATGATAAAAGTATTTTTTAAATAGTGAATTATAGAAGGTGAATAATTTCAAAGTTTGAGAATAATAGTTGAAAATCTGGACCTTTTCAATAAGTATCAAATATTTTTTGGAAATATTTTAACATTTTTTGAAACTTAGGTTAGCATTCTTCTATCTAAGTGACCATTACATAAGGTGAATATATTTGATTGATTGCAAAAACTTGAAATCATTTGACATTTATAATAAATTAGAACACTATTTTTAAGTTAAATTTTTTAAAATTGTGAAAATTTTAAAACATCATTTGTTTCTAACAAATTTGTGAACATTTAATGAAAAAAAATGATGAAAATAAAAAACGATAAAAGTAAAAAAAAAAGAGACTGAATCCAGTTAAATTCAAAAAGAAAGAAAAAATGAAACCCCAAGCCTCACTCAGTTTCTTCGCCTCTTTGCTAACGCACCAAGCCATTAGTAACCTACAACTAATGTGGATGGATAGCAGACCAAGCGTTGACAATCCTACAGATCTGTGAACTCATTAGTCGCTTCAGATCTCAGCAATTAATGTGCGGTTCCTTTGTAAGATGGTGAACACTATTCTTCCTTTCCAATAGAAATGTGGCAATAGTTTGTTTCTACGACTACGCATATCTCAAACATCCAAGAACTTTGTTGTCACAATCAAGGTGCATTCATTGGTTTCTGATCCCCACAACCTGGGTAGCTCGAGCCACTTTGGCGTCTTGGGCTTGGCCCTGTGCTTATCTTAGAAATGTTCAAAGAAATGTATTAAAGAAATATATAAAAATGTTCACAGTTGCTAACATGTATTCAAATCCATGTTCACCCTATATTTGAAAATGTTTAGCGCATATCTTAAAAATGTTTAACATACATACAAGAAATGTTCAACATGTTTTTAAAAAGGTGAGATGTATTTTAGAAGTAGAAAAAAAATCAGAGAATCATCAAAAACAAAGAAATGAACATGGAAGAAAAAAAACAAAAAAGAAACAATTGTAGTCTTCCCAAAATGAATAGGCATTCGTACTTAGAAACTTGCAAAATCAACAGCTTTGGGCCAACCCATCAAACAAATTCTTGGAGCACACCATCTACCACCATTTTGGAAGCCCCCAGAAGTTTTGGGATGCTTCCAGCAGGCTCTTTCTATGTCAGTTTAACTCCTGTTTTACGCATCGTCCGTCTATGTTGTTAAATCTTACACAGGAATGGGATATGGGCCAGCCCACGAGGCAGTTTGTGGAGCGCTCCTCTGTAGCGATTTATTGTCCTTTGGCGTGCCTCTGAAAAACCGACTGTTGCTACAGATTTAAAAAGTTATTGCATGATAAAATTATTTTTTAATAGTTAATTTTAGAAGGTGAATAGTTTTAAAGTTTGAGAATAATATTTGAAAATATGGACATTTTCAAAATATATCAAGCATTTTTTGGAAAGGTGTCAACATTTTTTGAAACATAGGTTAGCATTCTTTTATCTAAGTGACCATTAAATAAGGTGAATATATTTGAATTGCAAAAATTGAAATCACTTGAAATTTATAATAAATTTAGAACACATTATTTTAAGTTGATTTTTTTTAAATTGTGAACTTTTTAAAACATCATTTTTTTCTCACAAAATTGTGAACATCTATTGAAAATAAAAATGCTAAAAAGGAAGAAACAGACTGGATCCAGTAAAATTTAAAAAGAAAGAAAAAATGAAACCCCGAGCGTCACTCAGTTTCTTCGCCTAGCCATTAGTAAGCTACAACTAATGTGGATGGATAGCAGACCATACGTCGACAATCCTGGTCGCCGCCGCCAGAGCTTGCCCCCACGCTGCAACATCGGCCCCCTTCTCTTCCCCGTCTAGTGGTCCGTCGGTGAAGAAGGGAATTGAGAGCCATCTGTCCTTTTGTTTTTTTTCTCTTTAGTTTCTTTTATTCCGCGGACGGCGACGGTGGTGGCGTGTTCGAATAAGATCTCTTCGGTCTCTCCCTACCTGGATGACGTCCATTCTGGTACCGGCGAAGGGCCTCTGAGAGTTTGTGTCCACGAATCTATGGACTCATTAGTCGCTTCATATCTCAGCAATTAATGTGCGATTCCTTTGTAAGCTGGTGAACACTCTTCTTCCTTTCCAACAGAAGCGGGCAACAGTTCGTTTCTACGACTATGCATATCTCAAACACCCAAGAACTTTGTTGTCACAATCAAGGTGCATTCATCGGTTTCTGATACCCACAACTTGGGCAGTTTGAGCCACTTTGGCGTCTTGGGCTTGGCCCTGTGCTTATCTTAACAATGTTCAAATAAATGTATTAGATAAATATATAAAAATGTTCACAGTGGCTAATATGTATTCAAATCCATGTTCACCCTATATTTGAAAATGTCTAGCGCATATCTTAAAAATGTTTAACATACATACAAGAAATGTTCAACATATTTTTAAAAAGGTGAGATGTATTTGAAAAGTAGGAAAAAACAGAGAATCATCAAAAACCAAGAAATGAACACGGAAGAAAAAAAAAGAAACAATTGTAATCTTCCCAAAACGAATAGGCATTGTACTTAGAAACTTGCAAAATCGACAGCTTTGGGCCAACCCGTCAAACAAATTCTTGGAGCGCACCATTTACCACCATTTTGGAAGCCTGAAGTTTTGGGATGCTTCCAGCAGGCTCTTTCTATGTCAGTTTAACGCCTATTTTACGCATTGTCCGTCTATTTGTTGTTAAATCGTACACAGGAAAGGGATATGGGCCAGCCCACGAGGCTGTTTGCGGAGGGCTCCTCTGTAGCGATTTATTGTCCTTTCGCGTGCCTCTGAAAAACCGATTGTTGCTACAGATTTAAAAAGTTATTGCATGATAAAAGTATTCTTTTAATAGTGAATTTTAGAAGGTGAATATTTTTAAAGTTTGAGAATAATAGTTAAAAATCTGGACATTTTCAAAATGTATCAAACATTGTTTTGGAAAGATGTTAACATTTTTTGAAACATAGGTTAGCATTCTTCTATCTAAGTGGCCATTAAATAAGGTGAATATATTTGATTTATTGTAAAAACTGAAATCATTTGAAATTTATAATTAATTTAGAAAATAAATTAAGTTTTTTTAAAATTTTGAACATTTTAGAACATCATTTTTTCTAACAAAATTGTGAACATTTATTGAAAATAAAAACGATAGGAAGGAAAAAAAAAGTGACTGAATCCAGTAAAATTCAAAAAGAAAGATAAAAATGAAACCCTGAGTGTCACTCAGTTTCTTCGCCTCTTTGCTAACGCGCCTAGCTATTAGTAACCTGCAACTAATGTGGATGGATAGTAAACTATACGACGACAATCCTAGTTGCCCCACGCTGCAGCATCGGCCCCCTTCTCATCCTCGTCTAGTGGCCCGTTGATGAAGAAGGGAATTGAGACCCATTTGTGCTTTCGTTATTTCTCTTTAGTTTCTTTATTCCACGATGACATCTACATGGCGGCATCAGTGGTGGCGTGTTCGAATAAGATCTCTTCGGTCTCTCCAATCTGGTGTCGGCGAAGGGCCTCTGAGAGTTTGTGTCCACGAATCTATGGACTCATTAGCCGCTTCAGATCTCAGCAATCATGTGTGGTTCCTTTGTAAGATGGTCAACACTCTTCTTCCTTTCCAACTGAATCGGGGCAACAGTTTGTTTCTACGACAATGCATATCTCAAACACCCAAGAACTTTTGTTGTCACAATCAAGGTGCATTCATCGGTTTCTGATCCCCACAACCTGGGTAGCTCAAGCCACTTTGGCGTCTTGGGTTGGCCCCGTGCTTATCTTAAAAATGTTCAAATAAACGTATTAAAATAAATATTTAAAAATGTCCAAACGGCTAACCTCTGTGAAGTTGCTTACATAGTAGGCATCAAGATCTATAGAGATAGATCAAGACGCTTGATAAGGTTCTCAATGAGTACATACCTTGACAAGATTTTGAAGGAGTTCAAAATGGATCAGTCAAAGAAGGAGTTCTAGCCTGTATTGTAGGGTCTGAAGTTGAGTAAGACTCAAAGCCCGACCACGGTAAAAGATAAAGAGAGAATGAAAGTCATTCCCTATGCCTCAGCCATAGGTTCTATAAAGTATGCCATACCGTGTACCAGATCTATTGTGTACCTTGCCATGAGTTTGGCAATGGGGTACAATAGTGATCCAGGTGTAGATCACTGGACAGTGGTGAAAATTATCCTTAGTTACCTAAGAGGACTAAGAAAATATTTCTTTGTTATGGAGGTGATAAAAATTTCATCGTAAAGGGTTACGTCGATGCAAGCTTTGAGTAGATCAATGCAGAGCAATTAGCTAGAGTAGCTCCATGTAGAGCATTGTAGACATAGAAATTTGCAAAACACATACGGATCTGAATATGGCAGACCCGTTGACTAAACCTCTCTCACAAGCAAAACATGATCACACCTTAGTACTCCTTGGGCATTAATCACATGGCGATGTGAACTAGATTACTGACTCTAGTAAACTCTTTAGGTGTTGGTCACATAGCAATGTGAACTATGGGTGTTAATCGCATGACGATGTGAACTATATTATTGACTCCAGTGCAAGTGGGAGACTGAAGGAAATATGTCCTAGAGGCAATAATAAAGATGTTATTTTATATTTCCTTATTCATGATAAAGGTTTATTATTCATGCTAGAATTGTATTGATCGGAAAATTAAATACATGTGTGATACATAAACAAATACCGTGTCCCTAGTTAGCCTCTGCTAGACTAGCTCATTGATCAAAGATGGTCAAGGTTTCGTAACCATAGACATGTGTTGTCATTTGATAACGGGATCACATCATTAGGAAAATGATGTGACAGACAAGACCCATCTGTTAGCTTAGCATATTGATCGTTCAGTTTATTGCTAATGCTTTCTTCATGTCAAATACATATTCCTTCGACTATGAGATTATGCAACTCCCGGATACCGGAGGAATACCTTCTGTGCTATCAAACGTCAAAACGTAACTGTGTGATCATAAAGATACTCTACAGGTATCTCTGAAGGTGTTTCTTGAGTTGGCATAGATTACGATTAGGATTTGTCACTCCGAGTATCGGAGAGGTATCTCTAGGCCCTCGGTTAATGCACATCATAAGAAGCCTTGCAAGCAAAGTGACTAATGAGTTAGATGCAAGATGATGTATTACATAACGAGTAAGGAGACTTGTCGGTAACGATATTGAACTAGGTACGAAGATACCGACGATCAAATCTCGGTCAAGTAACATACCGATGGACAAAGGGAATTACGTATGTTGTCATAACGGTTCGACCGATAAAGATCTTCGTAGAATATGCAGGAGCTAATATGGGCATCCAGGTTCCACAATTTGTTATTGACCGAATAGGTGTCTCAGTCATGTCTACATAGTTCGCAAACCTATAGGGTCCGCACGCTTAAAGTTCGATGATGATATAGTATTATACTCCCTCCGTTCCTTGATATAAGGTGTATAGATTTTTGAGAAAAAACCCAAAATATAAGGTGTATTGCGTTGCATCACTCGTTTGGATAATCTTTTTAGGGATTTGATTACATTTACCTACATTAGGCAATCTCCTCTATTTTATCATGCCAATTAGTCAGGTGTAATATCGCCCAAAACTTGTGAAATTTTCCCTCCATGTGTGTTCTTTAATTTCCGTGCCAAAAACTATACACCCTATATTTAGGAATGGAGGGAGTATGAGTTATGTGATTTGGTTACCAAATGTTGTTCGGAGTCCCAGATGAGATCACGGACATGACGAGGAACACTATTCTGATCACGGGATCAGAATAATATTCTGATGACAAGCTGAACTGCCTGAGTAACGCGCCTGAACTTCCCTCTGTACTAACCTGACCTTCGGGCTATCTTCGCAACCGTGGCTTCCCCTGTGTGTTTTTCTGATCATTCGTGTTGTTTGTGATGTAAGTGTAATGTGGACACGTTTTTAGAGTCTAAATGCTTGTTTTGATTCGGATTCTAGCACGTTGGCGGATTTGCTCTCGGGGTCGTGATGAACTTGTTTCTGTTACAAGTTTAATGCATGTTTTGGATGTTGTCGAAGTTCTGGAACGATTGGGATTAGGTTTTAGTACGAGTTTGGAGCACAAATTCTTTGTTATTTCAAACAAATTTGAAATCGCCCGTGTTCTTCATCTGCCCGAGATGCAACCCGCGCTTCTATTGATTTCTTGTTTTTCTTTAAAGTTTGCTGCCTGATTTGCGTACTTTAGTGAAATTCGAGCCTTACTAAGCCCTAAATTTTAATCGGGAGGGTCCTTACGGTTTGATTTCTAGCGATTTGATGTTGGCACTCCCGCAGTTTTTTGCACATGTTATTTTAGCGGTTTTGAAATTTGCCCTCTGGTCATTTCAGTTGTCAAAAGGTAGTTGCAAGATCATTTCCAAGGGGGTGCAGACGTGTTGCAATCTTGTGCAGATGATTTTATGCTTCGGACGAATTCATTTGTTCATTATTTCTAGATCTTCTAATGGTCGTTGCACAAGTTGGACTTCTGCGTTTTCATACCTGAACTTCTTATTTTCCTTCGTTGGATCCTGTCGGGGCTGGGGCGGCTCGGGATCGGGTTCGGGGGAGGATCAGGTGGATCCTGTTGGGTCTGTCCGGGTTTCTGTGTTGGACTTCTGCGTTGTCATAGCTGAACTTCTTTTTCTTTCGCTGCAAGATAATGCAACAAGTACTTTGTATCAGAAACCCTTACTAGATTTCTTCTGCAATTTTTTGTTGTAGCTAGTGTGTAAGCGTGGAGCTGGACCACGGGCACGTGCATCCTATTTTTCCCTTAGTCTATGTTTTGGTATAGTTTTTTGATCATCCACTTATCTTTAGTAAGATCTGGACTTCTCTTTTTATTAATGGTTGAACTTCTGGTTTTCTAGATTACATTCCACATTTTGCAAGGCGAAGGCGCATGGTGCTCTATATTTTCTTTGTTTGGTTTCCTTTTGTATTTTTAATTCTTCAGATGTTCCTTTTTATACTTTTGTCTCGTGAGCAATCATGGGATTAGCCCAAGTATGCATGCACTTTTTCCAGATCATGTAAGGGTCGTTGTAGAAGCTGGACTTCTATGTTGTTTATACGTAAACTTCTGCTTTTTCTTTCTTTGCAAAGTAATAAAGCAAGTCCTCTGTATTTCCTTCTTTTTTTATGTTACTTTTCATTCTTTGCATTGGTTTGGATTTTTTTGACTTAGTCCCGTGAACAGCCATGTAATTGGGCGATGGATATGCGTATTTTTTTATTTTTTCTAGTATGTTTTTGTACTTATAATATTTGTTGTTCTTCACTGAATAACTATCCTCAACTTCAGTGTGATAATCGTTTTTAACATGTTAAATTGAGGTTGTTATTTTTTGGATTTAAATATTTTGTAGACGTTGAAATCGGCATTGCGCGTATTGACTAATGCAGTAGCGCGAGGCCGAGCAGGGGGGAGGGGGGTCGGGACCCCCCTCCCCTCCCCCTGCGAGGCCGAGAAAGGAACGAGCCGGAGCAGGCGACGGCGCGGCGTGCCTCGTCGTCGCATGCGGAGGCGAGTCCATCACATCCGTGACCCCACTATCTATCTTGGGGTTTTTAGGGTTTAGGGTGCGTGCGGTGGGGGTCGTCCTGTTAAATCCTAGCGCGCGGCAATGTGGTAGCGTGAGGCCGAGCAGGGGGGGGGGGGGCCGGCCCCCCCCCCCCCCCCCCGGGGGGGGCGAGCCAGGAACGAGCCAGAGCAAGCGACGACACGGCATGCCGCGTCATCGCATGCGAAGGCGAGTCCGTCACATCCATGACCCCACTATCTATATTAGGGTTTTTAAGGTTTAGGGGTGCGTGCGGTGGGGGTGGAAACAGAATAACCGCATTGCGTCTTGTCAAATTCTAGCGCGCAGCAATGCGGTAGCGCGAGGCCGAGCAGGGGGGGTCGGGACCCCCCCTCCCCTCGCCCTGCGGAGGCGAGTCCGTCACATCCGTGACCCCACTATCTATCTTAGGGTTTTTAGGGTTTAGGGTTTAGGGTTTTAGGGTTGAATATGAACTTCATCTGTTTTTGTACTTGAACTTCTTCTTTTTGTTTCTTTGGGTTTATTTATTCTTATTCCTTTACTTCTTTTATTAGAGTACTTGAACTTCTGTTCTTTATTTTTTGAACTTTTCTCTTTTTTAAGGTGCATATTTATGTATGTATGTTTCTTCCTTTGGTAGTGTATTTGCCATCTATTTTTGGTCTGTTGTGTGATCTTATTTCATTATAATAGATGCATTAAAATGGTGCATTCATTTATCTACAGATGTATTTACTTTTTTAGCTGTTGAGGGGGTAAAACTGTAATTTCTCCTGCGTTGCAAGTCCCACGACAGAGAGACATTAATTTACCATCTCCCTCGCCACCACCTGTCAGAAAACCCCTCTTCCCCTATCGCTCGCTCTCTCTCCCCCTCCGTCGCTCCGCGGCCTTCGTCGCCTGCAACTCCCCCCGATTTCTCCGCGCCTGTCCCCCGTCCTCGTGAGTGGAGTAACCGACGCACGCCCCCGCTCCTATATCTCCCCCACGCCCCGCTCTCCCTCACCCAGCCCGCTCTCTCCTGCTCCAAATGGAGGGCGGCAACTGCCTGTGCGGTTGCAAGGTGTGTGTGGCGTCGTGGGGACTTGAAGAACTGCCGCGGATTCGTGCGTGCGGGGGTCATCTGGGGAGGTACAAGTGCTGCCCCGCCCTAATGCTTGCTTCTAGTTTCGCCAGATCTGTCTAGTCCACCTCCTGTGTGCTCTTGCGTCCGCCTCTGTACCCCCTTCTTCTGATGGTTTGGTGGTAGTTTAGGTAGGGTTCTTGTGCGTGTGGTGGGTGGATTGCATTCCCCCGTGGTTAGATTTGTATATGTGATGCTTGTGTGTGCTTTTTGTCCCTTTAGGCTTGTGTGGATTTCATTTCCCCTTTCTTGATTTCAACATTCAGATGCATGTAAGAAAGGGTGTGGTGTGATGCTGGATCTGATGTATCTATTTTGTTTTAGTGTTTTTGATTTCGAAGTCTATATGGTGTCTCTCACATGCTAGATAGTTTATGGATTCTTTTTTTGTTTGTGCTTGCCTAGATGTGCTACTGTTCATCTTTTTATACTTGTTGGTATGTTCTGGTTGTTTCATTCTAGGGTTTATTCAGTTTCTTTTTGTTTTTTGTTGTATGATTTTGCACTTGCTAACTATATGCAATCAATCCCTTGTTTTTAGCAGGTTGTTCTAGTGTTCGGAGTTGCATTCATCAAGGCGGTTGTGTTGTCATGGCTTCAAAACCTTCTTCAGGCATCTTAATGTAGTTGTATCTTGTATTTTAAATATCATTATTCTTATATATGTCTGCCCATATCTTCACTTAGTATTCATGTTGGACTGCCATTCTTAATAGTGTGAACTTCTAGGAATGGTTATGTGTATGCTTTTTACCATTAGTTTGAGTTAGAATAGTGTTTGCTTACTTTGTAGTT
Organism: Triticum urartu; assembly: GCF_003073215.2. Taxonomy (NCBI): domain Eukaryota; kingdom Viridiplantae; phylum Streptophyta; class Magnoliopsida; order Poales; family Poaceae; genus Triticum; species Triticum urartu. The sequence continues at coordinate 740,177,785 of NC_053024.1, forward strand.
GTTGATTTTGCAGGTGAAACTATGTCACCAAGTGTTGTTGGACTACCCAGATGTTTCATATTTGTAGTGTATATCTTTGTTTTTTTGGTTATCATGTTGATGGTATTGATATTTAGTTTGCCTGTGAAATAATATTTGTGGTCATGCTACATATTTTTTATCTGCTACTTGCTTGGGTCACATAGTTGAATTTCTAGTTTTAATTATTGTTTGTTTATAATGAAATTTGGTTGAACTTCTGTTATGCACATTTTGTTTTACTGCTTTGTTGTATATCGTTGAACTTCTGGACATTCATGTTATATGTAGTAGCCCCTCTGGTGTAGATTGTTTTTATATTTAGTTTGTAGATTTTTAGTTTGTTTTTTGTGTTTACTGCTTTGTTAGGTATTGTTGAACTTCTTGGTATTGGACATTGTTGTCAAAGTAGAAGTCCCTTTGGTGTAGGATTGTGCATTAGAACTCAGCTGCCTTTTTACTTGCATTTTTTGTAGTTGGTGATGAGTTGAATAGTTCTGAAAAAATGCCTGCGATCAAGATGGAGCTTCAGAGGTTAATACAGATGCTGCAATATCTGATGCGGCTAAATCACCCATTATCCTTTGACTGTGACTGCCGAGGTTGCTTCAAGCCTTGAGAATTTTTCAAGCCTCGAGGATCTTGCTTCTGCAGCTCTTGCTTCACCTAGTATGTGAAACCCCTTTTCCTTTTCATTTTAAAGGTTTGAGCCATGTTTTTTTTAGCTTGTTCATGTCGTTTGTTTTTTGTTTTTGTTCCTGACTTTTTTTATTTTTTGCTTCGATTTTTTGTGTTCTTTGCAGATGTGTCCACAGAGGAGGAAGCTGTGAACACCATCAACGATGTTTTATCTGAGTTGGGTTTATCAGAAACCCCTACTGCTGCTGAGGAGGGGGCTCTGTCAGTCAAAGGTTGTGATTCCGTTCCGGATCCTTTGTGCTCTCTTCAGATGTCAGAGATGCAATCACAGTCTATTGATGGCAGTGAACCTATCACGCAACCCGAGGATGTGCCTCTTCAGCTTCTCCTGGAGGACCAACGTAAGAGGAAGAAGCAAGAAGATTTTGACAAGAAGAGGGCGGCCCGCCTTGAGAAAGGTTCTGATGTTCCTGGATCTGTTCATGCGGCTAAGCTCACTGTTGAGGAAGACGTGCCGTGTGGCAATGATGGCACGGTTGTCCCTGTTAAGAAGAAAATCAAGAAGACCGCTGCGAGGAAGCTAGTAGTTGGTGAAATTACTCCTCGGAGGAGCCCACGTGTTTCTAGGCCTGCAGAAGTTGTTGAAGATGAATGTTTAGGCCTTGGTGGTACGCCACGCCATAGTCCTCATGTGCTTGCCACTGCCGCGCCTACACCTTCTCCGCTTGGTGCTGGTGCATCTGGTAAGGGGAAGAAATGCGGCGTGAAGCACAAGGTTCCACTTGCAAAGGTCAACAAGGGTGTGAAGAAGCGTTCTCGTGTTAATCCAGAGGACAAGGATGATGCTGATTTCAATGCTGATGATGAGGACGACGACGATGATGCTGCTGCCGCTAATCAGGTATGAATGTCTCATGTTTACTGTTTTTAGAGCATTTGTCGCTATTGCTGTAGTTTTATTGTTTTTAGCACTGCCTTGGCGTACATAGCTGACCTTCTGCTCCATATAGACGAATAAATTAGCCGACGTGCTTTGCTTTTATGGTATTACTGCCCTTGTGTACATAGTTGGACTTCTGGGTATATACATGAAGAAATTAGCTTAACTTGTTGGTATACATGTTTGATTACTGCCTTAGTGTATATGGTTGAACTTCTGCTTTTTAAATTTCCAACATTTTTGAAAGCATGTTAACTTGTGTTCATACATGGTTGTACTGCCTATGTAGATATAGTTGGACTTCTGAGATACATGTTTGATTACTGCCTTAGTGTATATGGTTGAACTTCTGCTTTTTAAATTTCCAACATTTTTGAAAGCATGTTAACTTCTGGTCATACATGGTTGTACTGCCTATGTAGACATAGTTCGACTTCTCAGATGTTGTTCGTATGTAGGCATTAGTGGAATTTTGGTGAAGGTTGTGTGTCTCATTATTCTTCCTTTTTTCCTTGTTAATGTATTTCTTTTCAGTATCAGCTTGTGCAGCGGCCTGAGAGGAGGAAGAGAGGGGGCAAAGCGCCCGGAGAAGGTGGCCAAGGAGGAGGTGAGGCGAAACGTTTTAACAAGACGGTTCGCTGCTCACTGAAAGAGGTCAAGACGTGTGCGGAAATGCTACAACTTAGGCACAAGACGAGGGTTATCAATGTTGGTTTTGGTTGTGTGTTTGACTTGATGGTTGATTCCAACATTTCTCGTCCTTTGATGGGCAACATCTACACGAGGATTGACCCTTCAACCATGATTTTGGACATGGGTGAGGTGAACAAGGTTATACGTATTACAAGTGATGCTATTCACCATCTCTTTGGGTTCCCTCAAGGTAATCGTACCCCCCCTAGGCCCTCGAATGATGGTTTCGATGATGCTGTTATGAGGTTGAAGGGCAAGCTTGGGTATGCTAGGAGTGACGACATCAAGACAAAGGATTTGCGGAATATCCTCGCTGAACTTGTGAAGGATGAGACGAAGGATGATCTTGCTCTGTAGGTGTTTTACCTTATTGTTTTCATGAAGGTGGTTATCCCTGGAACGTCTACACGAGTGTCCAGGGAGGCAGCAATGGCCGAGAACCTTGTGTTTGAGGATATGGCAGACATGGACTACTTCCAGTTGGTTGTTGACGATATTCAGAGTGCTATTGTTAGGTATCAGCAAGGTACTAGCAGAGGAAAAGCCGTCACAGGCTGTCCCATCGCGCCGCTTCTTATGTATCTGGACTGCCTTATCATTGGCAAGACGCCTAATATTGACTTGAGGACCCCTCGCATCAATTTCATGGATCAGGCCAAGCTTCTTGAGCTTGCTGCGGCTGACTTGGTCACGAAGGGTGATGATGACCCAACCAACTGCGTGTTTGGGAGACTGCCTGTGAGTGTTTCTTTGCATTATTCTTTCCTGTGTAGTTTAACTTGAACTTCTGGTATTGTCTTGTATATTTTTTGTTCCCATGTTCCTTCATTTATTTTCTGACGTGTTGACTTTTGTTTTTGTATGCAGTGGAAGATACAGGCTGAGGTTGTGTTCTTTAGGGTTATTGAACGTCATGTTCTAACTATGCCTCGTTTTGCCGGCCTAGGGAGTGGAACTTCCCCAAGATTTGAATTCTCCCGGGATGTTAATACTGGTGCCCCCTGTAGATCCAGGAGGTTCTTCTGCCCGTGTGAGTGCTGCATGTGGCGTTTCTTCCGAGAATTTGTTTGAAGTTGCCAATGTTTCTCTGGTTAGGATTGACAGTCTTCTTGAAACTGTTTGTGGGGAGTTGGATCGTGTTCCTTCAACTACTGAGCGTCTTAGTTGCATTGATGGGATTCTTCCTCCCGGACACAGATTTGATGCTGAGTCTTCGAAGGGGGTCTTATCTATTGAAGCTAAATTTCTTGAAGAGCTTCGCCAGAGCACTTCCCACCTCCGGACTTTGGGCTAGCTGTTCAAGGAAATGCAGGATGCTTGTTGCCAGCCTTTTGAAGATGAGGCAAGTGTTGTTGTGAGACAGATTCAGAGGCAGGATTCTGTTCGTTCGGGTCGTGAAGGAGGCCACGTGGAGCGTACCAAAGAGGTTTGTTTATGTTGGCTTTTGATATTTCTTTGCAGTAATGTTCAATCTTAGCTTTCAGTTATTACTATTTGTAGTCATAGGTGACCATTATTGATTTCATGTGTCGTAAACTGTTTCTTTTTAGCACTAGTGTTCCTAGGTGACCTTCTCTATTTATAGAACCTGAACTTCAACTGCTACAGCACCTGAACTTCCATGACTGACCCTTTTTTGTTCCCTTATGTATCTTAGAGTAGTTTGATATCTGACCTGCTATGTTTCCTATATTTGGACTTCGATTATATGTCAGTCGCGATAGCTGACCTTCTCCGATTATGCAATCTGAACTTCTGCTGATTAGGTATTTGTTTTCTACATTTTTTGTAGGCTGTTGATGATGATGCTAGGGTTGTGGAGGATGTTTTACCTGCGCATGAAGCTACTCCTGTGCATGAGGCTGCCCCTGTGCATGAACCTGCTCCCGCTAGTGGTGTAATAGTTGATAAGGTTCATGGCAGTGAAAATAAGGTACCATTTTTCTTGTCCATTTGTCTGGTTGCCCCTGAGACAGACTCGCTGCCCCTGTGCATGAGGTTCAGTCAGCCCTTTGTAATGACTTTCTGTTTCTTTTTGCAGCAGCAGAATGATGATGTTAGTGTTCCTCCAGAGAAGGTTGCAGACATGTCCGTCTCAGGCACCGGCTGCTCCGACGGGGTGGCACTGACTGAACCTCAGTCTTCCATTGGTGCTGAGGTTTCTAATGCTGAGTAGGGCAAAACAACTGGAGACATCATTTTGGAGAAAGATCATGTTGAGTCTGCTGTTGAAACTGGTGGTAGTGCTGCTGCAAGCCCGGAGAAGTCTCCTGCAGCAGAGCCATCAGTTGATGTTGATGCTGCACAGGCACAACCAAAAGTTTTTCTTGTTTCAGATTCTCTAGTTGCTCCAGCTGCTGCTGGTGTCCTTCCCGACGACGCTGCAACGTCTACTGGAGACGACGATGAAGATACCAAAAGTGATAGCTATGGAGAGGAGGTTGATCATTCCAGTGTTGCCACTGGTCTAGGCAAGGATCCATGAAGAGAGGAGCATGCTTCTCTCTTCTTTCCCCATCCCCTTCCCTCTTTGTTGTTTGGTTTAGTCCATGATATCCCCTGTGAACTGCCTGTGTGGTCTAAGTTGAACGTCTGGTTTTGTTGTTTGTCGTGTGGGTTGTAAAGAATGTTAAGTGAACATGTTTTCTATGTGGGTGGAGGTTTGTAATGCATGGGTTGTGATGTCTATGATGATGTGGTTTTATCTTTTTTGATGTAGCAGCTGAGATGTGCTTATGTTTTGAATGTTCACTGGTAGAAAAAGGGCCTATAGTCCCAGTTCGTAAGGGCCTTTAGTCCCGGTTCCTGAACCGGGACTAAAGTGTCGGTACTAATGCCCCGACCCTTTAGTCCCGGTTCAATCCAGAACCGGGAATGATGGGCCTCCACGTGGGCAGTGCGCAGAGCCCAGGCAGGAGACCCTTTGGTCCCGGTTGGTGGCACCAACCGGGACCAATAGGCATCCACGCGTCAGCATTCTGTGCCTGGGGTTTTTGTTTTTTTAAAGGGGGGGGTTGGGGGTTTTGGGGGGTTAATTTAGGTGTTTCATATATTGTGTTAGCTAGCTATAATTAATAGAGACAAGTGTCCTTTCTTACGTCCGTGCTTGGTCGACGCTACGTACTATACATGCGTATAGAGAGGACTAGACACGCTAGTTAGCTAGTAATTAAGCAAACGGAGGAAACAGAAGATCGTCATGAACATATATGCATACAGAGAGAAGTGATATCGACCACCTCTCCTTCTCCGAGAGATTGGTCGAACAACAAGTTCTCGTATATCTAGCCGACACTACCGGCTACATATATACAATAATTATCTCTTACAAATATAATCATACGAACTCATGGTCCACATAGTATTCTCCGTCTTCAGCGATCACTTGGTCAAGAAAGAATGCCGCCAATTCCTCTTGAATTGCTCGCATGCGAGCTGGTGCTAGGAGTTCATCCCGCTTCCGAAACATCTAATTTGAAGAAGGGGGTCAATACACATATATATATGAATGAATGAAACTCAATACAAATGATGGTAATAAAATAAAATTGTGAATGTTGTTATTTACGTACTTCATATTGTTCGTCAGAGTACCCGCCCCGCTCACAAGTCGTGTGGCGGATGGACTCGCAGACGTAGTATCCACAGAAATCATTCCCTTTTTCCTGCCACAACCACTTTACAAGAAATAGAGGTCAATCAAACTGATAAGCAAGAATGCTAAATGGTATTGATGAAACTAGCGCTTGAATCACTAGGAGATGCGCGGAACATGCTACTATAGTACTTACTTTCGGGTGTCTAAATTCCAGCTCCTTCGGCAGTCCCGGAACTTTTCTGGTGAATTTTCTCCAAACCCCACTGGACAAAGAAAACAATTACTTGATATCAGGAAATGAACAAAGTTGCTGATATGGTGGATAATGATCGATTTAACTTACTTCTTGAGGATTTTAGTCATGTCCGCATACTCCTGGGGATCTTTTCGTTTAGAGTCCAAGACGGTTACTACTCCCTGCTCAAGCCTAATCTCTAGGAGAATATAGTGGAAACTGCACACGCATGCATAACTCATCAATTACATTACTATAACCTGGACTAATATATGAGGGAAACCGAATATGCACAAGACAGTAACACTCACTTGAAGTTGTAAGGAAAGAGTATTATATCTTTGTTTTCATTTTTTTGAATGATCGTAGCAAGTTGGCCTCGGTATCTCCGGGACGATGTTCAACCTCAGTTGCATCTATGAGATATGTGTTAATGAACCCAATATCACCGATTTGTCTTTTTTTCAATTCGGCGATCTTCATTCTGCATAATATAGTGAGGATAATTATAAATACATGCAATGAAAGAGATGAGCTATATAAAGAGACTTAATGACAGAAGTAGTAGTACTTACAGACAGTAGCAGGTGATCGTTGTTTTATCGAGGGCCAATTGATTGAAAAACTGATAGAACTCCTCAAATGGAATAGGCAAAGTTCAATTCCAACGAGGTCATGCTCCGGTTTAACTCTCGCATACAAAGTACTTCTCCCCCCAGACTCTCTGCAGATTTTCAAGTACCAATCATGTAATCTTCGCATCATCGTTGTTAAAGATTTTTCATCTTTGACGAGAGGCTTCCCGTACTCGTATCTGTGTATCTGCACCTCCATGGGATCATAATGTACATCGTCGGGCAGGTAATCGTCAACATTGCCATAACCGGGCACCATCCTCGGATCGACGATGTCGCTAGGCACCTTGAGGGGGGGGGGGGCACGATTGCTTCGCTTGTTCGCCGAGCTGGGCAATTTGTTTCCTAGCTGCTCATCGTTCTTTCGGCCTTTGATCACTGACTGTACTTCCCGACCACTCCGCTTCGGCCCATGTCTTTGCAATAATGCGCTCATAGTTGCCTTTCGGCGGAGACTTGGGTGGTTTTGCCAGGGCAGCCAGAGTGCGCTTCACTTTCACCGGATCTACCTTCTCCTCCGGAGGTGGATGTCTCTTTGCTTTCAACCCTTGAAACCAGTCATCCACTACGGTTCGCGCGATCTTCGCGTTCTCCTCCGGGGTCCTCTCGTATGGTAACTTCTCTGGAGTCTTCAGAGAAGGACCGAATCTGTATGTCCTCCCGCCTCTGGTTGTACTGCTAGACGCCGACCGAGCAGATAGAGCGGTTGTCTTATTTACTTTCTTACGAGGCGGAGGAGAAGGACTACGACGCGCCAGAGCAGCTGGGGCGGCGGCAGGTCTCTTCCGCCCTTGCTGATGAGGCGGAGAAGGAGGAGGCTGGCTGCTCGGGCGCGTCGGCGCAGGCGGAGAAGGAGGCGGAGTGCCGCCACGCGCCGGAGAAGGAGCCGACCGAGGGCCCTGATCGTCACTCGCCGGAGGAGGAGGCGGTGGAGGAGGCGGAGTGCCCTGACTCGTCGTCGTCGGAGGAGGAGGCGGAGGCGTCCAGTTCGGAAGGTTGATGAGCTCCTTCCGCCATAGGCATGGAGTCTTCAGAGCAGACCCCAGCCGAGTCTCCCCTTCACCGGTAGGGTGGTCAAGCTGGAGGTCCTCAAATCCCTCCGTTATTTCATCCACCATCACCCTAGCATATCCTTCTGGAATCGGCCGTCAGTGAAAAGTTGCGCCGGGTTCAGTAGGATAAACAGAGCCAACAGCCGCCTTGACCTTCAAATTCATCCATTGCGTCATAAGGTGGCAATTTTGAGACTCCGTGATAGCATCCACGGGATAGCTGGCAGGAGCCGTCAAGGCATGCTCCGGCTGAAGTAGCTCGGTGGAAGCCATGCTGCTTCTGCGCTGAGATGGCGGGGTAGCTTCGGGGGAGGCTTCGGCAGTACGTTTGCTATGATTTGCTTCTTGTTCCTCTATCGCGTCTACCCTTGCTTGCAGCGCCTGCATTTGGGTCTGCTGCACTTTTTTCCTCCTCTCATGGGATTTGTAACCGCCTGCGTCCAGAAACCCAACCTTCCACGGAATGGAGCCTGGCGTGCCTCGTGTCCGTCCAGGGTGCTCAGGATTCCCGAGGGCCATTGTGAGCTCGTCGTTCTCTCTGTCTGGAAAGAACGTCCCTTCCTGCGCTTCTTCGATATACTGCTTAAGCTTCCTGACTGGTATGTCCATTTGATCGTTCGTCCAAATACACTTCCCTGTTACAGGGTCCAAGGTTCCGCCAGCCCCGAAGAACCAAGTCCGGCAACGGTCTGGCCAGTTAATTGTCTCTGGTTCGATCCCTTTATCAACCAGATCATTCTCAGTCTTGGACCACTTAGGCCGGGCTACGAGGTAGCCACCTGACCCCGTGCGATGGTGAAGCTTCTTCTTCACAGCATTTTGCTTGTTTGTCGCCGACATCTTCTTACTCTTTTCCGATGTCTTGTGGGCCACAAATGCGGGCCAGTGATCTCTGATCTTCTCATATCTGCCCTTGAATTCTGGTGTCTCATTATTTTCGACAAACTTATTCAGCTCTTTCTTCCACCTCCTGAATAGTTCTGCCATCCTCTTAAGAGCAAAAGACTTGATTAATTTCTCTTTAACTCGGTTCTATGGATTATCCTCTGGCGGTAGGGTGAAATTTGACTTCAGCTCAGTCCAAAGATCATTTTTCTGCATATCATTGACATAAGACACCTCAGGGTCTTCTGTAGCCGGCTTAAACCATTGCTGGATGCTTATCGGGATCTTGTCCCTAACCAGAACCCCGCACTGAGCAACAAATGCGTTCTTTGTTCGGATGGGTTCAATCGGTTGGCCGTCGGGCGCGATTGCTATGATCTCAAACTTTTCATCTGAGCTCAACTTTTTCTTCGGGCCTCGTCTCTTTACCGAAGTTGTGCTCGATCCGGAGGGCTAGAAAAAAGAACAAAGACTTAATTAATATGTGTACATACCAAAAAAATGAATGCATCAATCAGCTAGTCAGCACAGGCTTAACTAATATATATACCTGGCCAGACTCGGTTCGGTCACCGGAGCCGTCATCACGGTCTCCTTCTTGCACCGGCATTGGGTCACCGGAGCCGTCCTCATGTTCTTCTTCTTGCACCGGCATTAGGTCACCGTAGCCAACTTGTTCACCCTCTCCTTCCAGACCATCGGTTTCGTTGAGAAACAACGAGACGGCATCACTTCCTTCTGCGATTATGTCCCTCAACAACGCTTCTTTTGCTTCGTCTAGGGCGGTGTCCATAGTTTCTACAAATATTTACAACATGGCAATTATTATTCAAACATGACAGATGGATATATTAGTGCCAAACGTAGAACTAGCTACCTAATCATAGTAAGCTATCGGGAGGGGGTATATATCGACAACGACGACACTACAACTATGTCCCTCGACGACCCTCGTTCCTGATAAAAAAAAGAGGAAGAAGAAGAAAAAAAAGAGGAGAAGAAAGAATAGAGGAGAAGAACTCCTCTATTCTTTCTTCTCCTCTTTTTTTTCTTCTTCCTCTTCTTTTTTTATCCTCTTCTTCCTCTCATGTTCGAGAGGATCGCCGAGGGGTCGGGAGGTTGCCTAGTGTCAAAGGATTCAACAAAACCATGTCTTCATCATAGGCGAAAGTAACATGTGCATGATGGTACGAAGTTCTTCAAAGTTGTTCTGGAACGGAGTCCCAGATAGGATAATTCGCTTTTTGGTACAAAGTTCAGCAAGAGCCTTCCGAATATCGCTATTTGGAAGGCCTTTGCTGAATTCGTACCAAAAAGTGGATTATCCTATCCGGGACTCCATTCCAGAACAACTTTGCAGAACTTCGTACCAACATGCCCTGGTTACTTCCGGCTAATGATGAAGGCATGGATTTCTTCAATACTTTAACACTAGGAAACCTCTCTCGACCCCTCGACGATCCTCGACCCCTCGAACCCTCGACGACCCTGGAACCCTCGACCCCTCGGCGATCCTCTTCTTCCTCTCATGTTCGAGAGGATCGCCGAGGGGTCGGGAGGTTGCGTAGTGTCAAAGGATTCAACAAAACCATGTCTTCATCATTAGGCGAAAGTAACATGTGCATGATGGTACGAATCTCTTCAAAGTTGTTCTGGAACGGAGTCCCAGATAGGATAATTCGCTTTTTGGTACAAAGTTCAGCAAGAGCCTTCCGAATATCGCTATTTGGAAGGCCTTTGCTAAATTCGTACCAAAAGGCGGATTATCCTATCCGGGACTCCATTCCAGAACAACTTTGCAGAACTTCGTACCCACATGCCCTGGTTACTTCCGGCTAATGATGAAGGCATGGATTTCTTCAATACTTTGACACTAGGAAACCTCTCTCGACCCCTCGGCGATCTTCGACCCCTCGACCCCTCGAACCCTCGACGACCCTGGAACCCTCGACCCCTCGGCGACCCTCTTCTTCCTCTCATGTTCGAGAGGATCGCCGAGGGGTCGGGAGGTTGCGTAGTGTCAAAGGATTCAACAAAACCATGTCTTCATCATTAGGCGAAAGTAACATGTGCATGATGGTACGAAGCTCTCCAAAGTTATTTTGGAACGAAGTCCTAGATAGGATAATTCGCTTTTTGGTACAAAGTTCAGCAAGAATCTTCCAAATATCGTTATTTGGAAGGCCTTTGCTGAAATTCACACAAGAAGGCAAATTATCCTATCCGGGACACCATTCCAAAATAATTTTGGAGGACTTCATCATGCCCTGGTTACTTCCGGCTAATGATGAAGCCATGGATTTCTTCAATACTTTGACACTAGGAAACCTCTCTCGACCCCTCGGCGATCCTCGACCCCTCGAACCCTCGACGACCCTGGAACCCTCGACCCCTAGACAATCCTGGAACCCTCAACCCTTGACCCTATAGAACCCTCGAACCGTCGACCCTGAAACCCTCGACCCTTGACCCCTTAACGACCCTCGACCCTCTACCCTAGTTCCCGACCCTCGACCCCTTGATGATCCTCGACACCCTCGTTCCCGATAAAAATTAAGAAGAAGAAGAAAAAAAAGAGGAGAAAAAAAAGGAGAAGAAGCTCCTCTATTCCTTCTTCTTCTCGTCTTTTTTTCTTCTTCTTCCTCTTCTTCCTCTCCTCGTCTTCTCCTTCTTCTTCTCCTTCTTTCTCTACTTATTTTCCTTTTCCTTATTTTACTTTTTCCTCTCCACTAACATAAAATGCACTAACCTAAAATGAAACACACATAAAATGCACTAAATCGATCAACTAACCTAAAATCAGTGATAAAATGCAATAACCTAAAATCGATATCTACTAACAACTTAAAAAAATTAATACATAGATGAAAAAATGCATATATGAAAAAAACATCATCATATCATCAACAGAAAAAATAGTATTTTTTTCTAAAAATCTATCTTTTGCATATATACATCAACATATATATACACTAACCTAAAATGCACAAAAATGCTATCGGAGAGGGGGTATATCGACCCCCCTCATGTATCCACATGCATACATCTATACATACATACATTTCTCATATATACATACATACATTTCTCATATATAAGTTTTTCTTCTTCTTCCTTTCTTCCTTCTTCCTAGCTAGATATATAATTTTTTGCATATATAAAATACATATATACTTGCATATATGCATAAATTTTTGCATATATAAACTTTTGCATATATAAACTTTTTCTAAAATCTAACTTTTGCATATATGAACATATATACACAGAGAACATATACATATATGCACATTTTTATAATAATGAAAAAAATAATAGGAAAGGGCGGCGGCGGCCGGACCGAAAGTGGCGGCGTGTGGTCGGGGCGACGGCGACGGGGTTGGGGAAGGGGCGGCGCGCGCGGCGACAGCGACGGGGTCATGGAAGGGGCAGCGCGCGCGGCGACGACGACGGGGTCGGGGAACGGGTGGCACGCGCGGCGACGGCGACGGGGTCGGGGCAGGGGCGGCGCGCGCGGCGACGGCGATGGTTCGGGGCCGGCAGGGGCGGCGGGCGCGGCGACGGTGTCGGGGCAGTGGCTCGGCAGCGGCGATGGCGAGGTGGACCAGCCTGACGGCATCGGCGCAGGGCTCGGCGGCGACGGCGACGAGGAGCAGAAGGCGTCGGGGCGAGAAGAAACAGATGGATTTTGGCGAAAACTTCAAAGTGATGTATATATAGCAAGAGCATTGGTCCCGGTTCGTGCTACGACCCGGGACTAATGCCCCCCTTTAGTCCCGGTTGGTGCCACCAACCGGGACCAAAGGCCTGTGCTGCCCCGAACATTTGGTATTTAGTCCCACCTCGCTAGTTGACAGGGAGGCGCACTTGTTTATAAGGTGCGGCACGCCTTCCCTCTCGAGCTCCTCTCTAAAGCAAGCTTTCGGGCCTAACACTGCAATCTGTGCCTGTGGGCCTACTGGGCCTCCCGCAGGCCTGAATCCTGGCCCATGGTAGGGTTTCTAGTCGTATTCAGGCCGTGGGGGCTCAGTAGGTGGCACTTTTTTTGTTTCTACTTAGAACTAAATACTTATAGTTTTGTGGTGTTTTCTTTTTTATTTTAGGTCACAAAAATTATAAACTTTCTGTTAGTGCCATTAGTTTTAAAATTTGAATAGTTTAAATTTGATTTTTTTAAAATTTGTGTGAATCACTAGTTTATGAATAACTTTACTATAAAAATTGATTTTTGAGTCAATCTTTTTCCTGCTATTTAATATTACTGTGTTTTATCATTATACTCAATTTGGTAATTTTAGTTAGTCATAACAAATATTATAGGGGTGAGCCCTATTTTTTTCCAGTTTTTTGTTTTGTTTTCTGCATTATTTATTTCCTTTTGTTTTTTGCTTTATTTTTTAATTCTTTTTTGCTTTTAGTTTTAGAAAAATTATAACCTTTCTGTTAGTGCCATTAGTTTTCAAATTTGAAAACACTTTTTTAGTTTTTTAGTTTTCTTTGTTGCTTTATTTATTTTATTTTGTTTCTACTTACAACAAAATACTTATTGTTGCTATTTTTATTTTTTTTCCAGTTTTTTTGTTTTGTTTTCTGTATTATTTATTTTCTTTTGTTTTTTGCTTTATTTTTTAATTCTTTTTGCTTTTAGGTCAGCAAAATTATAAACTTTCTGTTAGTGCCATTAGTTTTAGAAAAATTATAAACTTTCTGTTAGTGCCATTAGTTTTAAAATTTGAAAATTATAAACTTTCTGTTAGTGCCATTAGTTTTAAAATTTGAATAGTTTAAATTTGATTTTTTTAAAATTTGTGTGAATCACTAGTTTATGAATAACTTTACTATAAAAATTGATTTTTGAGTCAATCTTTTTCCTGCTATTTAATATTACTGTGTTTTATCATTATACTCAATTTGGTAATTTTAGTTTGTCATAACAAATATTATAGGGGTGAGCCCTATTTTTTCCAGTTTTTTGTTTTGTTTTCTGCATTATTTATTTCCTTTTTTTTGCTTTATTTTTTAATTATTTTTGCTTTTAGTTTTAGAAAAATTATAAACTTTCTGTTAGTGCCATTAGTTTTCAAATTTGAAAACACTTTTTTAGTTTTTTTGTTTTCTTTGTTGCTTTATTTATTTTATTTTGTTTCTACTTACAACAAAATACTTATTGTTGCTATTTTTATTTTTTTTCTAGTTTTTTTGTTTTGTTTTCTGTATTATTTATTTTCTTTTGTTTTTTGCTTTATTTTTTAATTCTTTTTGCTTTTAGGTCAGCAAAATTATAAACTTTCTGTTAGTGCCATTAGTTTTCAAATTTGAATAGTTTAAATTTGAACATAGATGCACCTATAGAGAAAATTCGACCTAAATTCATAGTTTTCAAATGAACTCTGAAAAAGTTGGCTTAGCATACTCGTCTGTTACAAATTTGGCATGGTATCATCATAATAGTTGCGGGAGAAAGTCTTCACTTTTTCTTCGCTTGTGTCATTTGCTTATTGTGCCGTAACCATGGATAATATTCATTGTTTATCAGGATGCTTGGGTCAGCCTTGACATTGAAGGGAGGAATTTCATGAAACTTTTCATAATCTTCAGACATGTCTGTCTTGCCGTCCACTCCCAGGATGTCCCTTTTTCCTGAAAGAACTATGTGGCGCTTTGGCTCATCGTATGATGTATTCGCTTCCTTATCTTTTCTTTTTCTCGGTTTGGTAGACATGTCCTTCACATAGATAACCTGTGCCACATCATTGGCTAGGACGAACGGTTCGTCGGTGTACCCAAGATTTTTCAGATCCACTGTTGTCATTCCGTACTGTGGGTCTACCTGTACCCCGCCGCCTAACAGATTGACCCATTTGCACTTAAACAAAGGGACCTTAAAATTAGGTCCGTAGTCAAGTTCCCATATGTCCACTATGTAACCAAAATATGTATCCTTTCCGCTCTCGGTTGCTGCATCAAAGCGGACACCGCTGTTTTGGTTGGTGCTCTTTTGATCTTGGGCGATCGTGTAAAATGTATTCCCATTTATCTCGTATCCTTTGTAAGTCAATACAGTCAAAGATGGTCCCCTGGATAACAAGTACAACTCATCACAAACAGTGTTGTCACCTCTGAGACGTGTTTCCAACCAACTGCTGAAAGTCCTGATGTGTTCACATGTAATCCAGTCATCGCACTGCTCCGGGTGTTCGGAGCACAGACTGTTCTTGTGTTAATCGACATACGGGGTCACCAAGGTAGAGTTCTGTAGAACTGTGTAGTGTGCTTGAGACCAAGAATATCCGTCCCTGCATATTATTGAGTCTCTTCCAAGAGTGCCTTTTCCAATCAGTCTCCCCTCATACCGCGATTTAGGGAGACCTATCTTGTTAAGGCCAGGAATGAAGTCAACACAAAACCCGATAACATCCTCTGTTTGATGGCCCATGGAGATGCTTCCTTCTGGCCTAGCGCGATTACGGACATATTTCTTTAGGACTCCCATGAACCTCTCAAAGGGGAACATATTGTGTAGAAATACGGGCCCCAGGATGACAATCTCGTCGACTAGATGAACTAGGACGTGCGTCATGATATTGAAGAAGGATGGTGGGAACACCAGCTCGAAACTGAAAAGACATTGCGCCACATCACTCCTTAGCCTTGGTACGATTTCTGGATCGATCACCTTCTGAGAGATTGCATTGAGGAAAGCACATAGCTTCACAATGGCTAATCGGACGTTTTCTGATAGAAGCCCCCTCAATGCAACCGGAAGCAGTTGCGTCATAATCACGTGGCAGTCATGAGACTTTAGGTTCTGAAACTTTTTCTCTGGCATATTTATTATTCCCTTTATATTCGACGAGAAGCCAGTCGTGACCTTCATACTGAGCAGGCATTCAAAGAAGATTTCTTTCTCTTCTTTCGTAAGAGCGTAGCTGGCAGGACCTTTATACTGCTTCGGAGGCATGCCGTCTTTTTCGTGCAAATGTTGCAGGTCCTCCCGTGCCTCAGGTGTATCTTTTGTCTTCCCATACACGCCCAAGAAGCCTAGCAGGTTCACGCAAAGGTTCTTCATCACATGCATCACGTCGATTGAGGAGCGGACCTCTAGGTCTTTCCAGTAGGGTAGGTCCCAAAATATAGATTTCTTCTTCCACATGGGTGCGTGTCCCTCAGCGTCATTCGGAACAGCTAGTCCACCGGGACCCTTTCCAAAGATTACGTAGTGTAAATCATTGACCATAGCAAGCACGTGATCACCGGTGCGCATGGCGGGCTTCTTCCGGTGATCTGCCTCGCCTTTGAAATGCTTGCCTTTCTTTCGACATTGATGGTTGGTCGGAAGAAATCGACGATGGCCCAGGTACACATTCTTCCTGCATTTGTCCAGGTATATACTTTCAGTGTCATCTAAACAGTGCGTGCATGTGTGGTATCCTTTGTTTGTCTGTCCTGAAAGGTTACTGAGAGCGGGCCAATCGTTGATGGTCACGAATAGCAACGCCTTAAGGTTAAATTCCTCCTGTCTGTGCTCATCCCACGTATGTACACCGATTCCATTCCAAAGCTGTAAAAGTTCTTCAACTAATGGCCTTAGGTACACATCAATGCCGTTGCCGGGTTGCTTAGGGCCTTGGATGAGAACTGGCATCATAATGAACTTCCGCTTCATGCACATCCAAGGAGGAAGGTTATACATACATAGAGTCACGGGCCAGGTGTTGTGATTGCTGCTCTGCTCCCCGAAAGGATTAATGCCATCCGCGCTTAAAGCAAACCATACATTCCTTGGGTCCTTTGCAAACTCATCCCAGTACTTTCTCTCGATTTTTCTCCACTGCGACCCGTCAGCGGGTGCTCTCAACTTCCCATCTTTCTTTCGGTTCTCACTGTGCCATCGCATCAACTTGGCATGCTCTTCGTTTCTGAACAGACGTTTCAACCGTGGTATTATAGGAGCATACCACATCACCTTCGCATGAACCCTCTTCCTGGGGGGCTCGTCGTCAACATCACCAGGGTCATCTCGTCTGATCTTATACCGCAATGCACTGCATATCGGGCATGTGTTCAGATCCTTGTATGCACCGCGGTAGAGGATGCAGTCATTAGGGCATGCATGTATCTTCTCCACCTCCAATCCTAGAGGGCATACGACCTTCTTTGCTGCGTATGTACTGTCGGGCAATTCATTATCCTTTGGAAGCTTCTTCTTCAATATTTTCAGTAGCTTCTCAAATCCTTTGTCAGCCACATCATTCTCTGCCTTCCACTGCAGCAATTCCAGTACGATACCGAGCTTTGTGTTACCATCTTCGCAATTGGGGTATAACCCTTTTTTGTGATCCTCGAACATGCGATCGAACTTCAGCTTCTCCTTTTGACTAATGCATTGCGTCCTTGCATCGACAATGACCCGGCGGAGATCATCATCATCGGGCACATCGTCTGGTTCCTCTTGATCTTCAGCAGCTTCACCCGTGGCAGCATCATTGGGCACATCGTCTGGTTCCTCTTGATCTTCACCAGCTCCCCCCGTTGCAGCATCACCGTATTCAGGGGGCACATAGTTGTCATCGTACTCTTCTTCTTCGCCGTCTTCCATCATAACCCCTATTTCTCCGTGCCTCATCCAAACATTATAGTGTGGCATGAAACCCTTGTAAAGCAGGTGGGAGTGAAGGATTTTCCGGTTAGAGTAAGACCTCGTATTCCCACATTCAGTGCATGGACAACACATAAAACCATTCTGCTTGTTTGCCTCAGCCGCATCGAGAAACTAATGCACGCCCTTAATGTACTCGCGGGTGTGTCTGTCACCATACATCCATTGCCGGTTCATCTGCGTGCATTATATATAATTAAGTGTCCAAATTAATAGAAGTTCATCATCACATTAAAACCGAAGTGCATACATAGTTCTCATCTAACAACATATAGCTCTCCAGAGCATCTAATTAATTAAACCATACATTGAAACTATGTAAAACATTTCAATGCGAAAACAAATGCGATCATAATCGCAACCAAGGTAACAATTGATCCAACGACATAATGATACCAAGCCTCGGTATGAATGGCATATTTTCTAATATTTCTAATCTTCAAGCGCATTGCATCCATCTTGATCTTGTGATCATCGACGACATCCGCAACATGCAACTCCAATATCATATTCTCCTCCTCAATTTTTTTATTTTTTCCTTCAACAAATTGTTTTCTTCTTCAACTAAATTTAACCTCTCGACAATAGGGTCGGTTGGCATTTCCGATTCACATACATCCTAGATAAATAAAATCTATGTCACGTTGGTCGGCATAATTTTCATAAACAATAAATGAACCAATAGTTATAAAGATAATATACAAGTATCTATCTAAACATACAAGTAAGAATATAAGATGCAATAATAAATGTAAGAAAATGATACAAGTATCTATCTAAACATACAAGTAAGAATATTTTTCCTTTCAGAAAGAAGATAAGAACAAGAGGCTCACCACGGTGGTGTCGGTGATGAGATCGGCGCGGGTGATCGACGGCGGTGAAGACGGGGACGGGGCGTGACGGACCGCTAAATCTAGACAAATCTCGAGGAAAATGGAGCTTGGAGGTCGAGCTTCGGGAGGAGAAAGCTTAAGTAGTGTGGATTGGGCATTCCATCGAACACCTCATGTGCATAGGAGGTGAGCTAGAGCACCACAAAGCCCTCTCCCCCTCGGCCAGAAAAAACAGAGCACTGTGCTCTGCTCTTGCGTGAGGGGGTATATATAGGCACCTCATTCGTCCCGGTTGGTGACATGAGCCGGGACTAAAGGGGAGCCTTTGGTCCCGGTTCAAGCCACCAACCGGGACCAATGGTGGTGGGCCAGGAGCGAGGCCCATTGGTCCCGGTTCGTCCCACCAACCGGGACCAAAAGGTCCAGATGAACCGGGACCAATGGCCCACGTGGCCCGGCCGGCCCCCTGGGCTAACGAACCAGGACCAATGCCCACATTGGTCCCGGTTCTAGACTGAACCGGGACTAATGGGCTGACCTGGCCTGGACCAAAGCCCTGTTTTCTACCAGTGGTTTGTGCTTGAATGTTTGTCTTAATTGGAACTGTCGTGAATCTATGTGCTTTGTGTTGGGGAACATAGCAGAAATTCAAAATTTTCCTACGTGTCACCAAGATCTATCTATGGAGAGACCAGCAACGAGGGGAAGGAGAGTGCATCTACATACCCTTGTAGATCGCTAAGAGGAAGCGTTCAAGTGAACGGGGTTGATGGAGTCGTACTCGTCGTGATTCAAATCACCGATGACCAAGTGCCAAACGCACGGCACCTCCGCGTTCAACACACGTATAGCCCGGTGACGTCTCCCACGCCTTGATCCAGCAAGGAGAGAGGGAGAGGTTGAGGAAGACTCCATCCAGCAGCAGCACAACGGCGTGGTGGTGATGGAGGAGCGTGGCAATCCTGCAGGGCTTCGCCAAGCACCACAGAAGAGGAGGGAGAGAGATATGCAGGGCTGCACCAACGAGAGATCGAATCACGTGTCTAATGAGCAGCCCTAGGCCTCATATATATAGGGAAGGGGAGGGGCTGCGCCCTCTCTAGGGTTCCCACCCCCTAGGGGGCGGCAGCCCTAGATGGGGATCAAGGATGGCGGCCAAGAGGGGGAGAGGAGAGGGAGGCGCACCAATATGGGCCTTAAGGCCCATATCCCTTAGGGTTTGCCCCCTTTCCACCTCTTAGGCGCCATGGGCCCTTGTGGGAGGCGCACCAGCCCACTAAGGGGACTGGTCCCTCACCACTCTTAGCCCACGCAAGCCTCCGGGGTTGGTGGCCCCACTTGGTGGACCCCCGGGACCCTCCCGGGGGTCCCGGTACATTACCGATAAACCCCGAAACTCTTCCGGTGACCAAAACAGGACTTCCCATATATAAATCTTTACCTCCGGACCATTCCCGGAACTCCTCGTGACGTCGGGATCTCATCCGGGACTCCGAACACATTCGGGTAACCACATACAACTTCCTTTACAACTAGCGTCATCGACCTTAAGTGTGTAGACCCTTACGGTTCGGGAACATGCAGACATGACCGAGACGTTCTCCGGTCAATAACCAACAGGGATCTGGATACCCATGTTGGCTCCCACATGTTCCACGATGATCTCATCGGATGAACCACGATGTCAAGGACTTAATCAACCCCGTATCAATTCCCTTTGTCTAGCGGTATTATACTTGCCCGAGATTCGATCGTCGGTATCCTGATACCTTGTTGAATCTCGTTACTGGCAAGTCTCTTTACTCGTTCTGTAACACATCATCCCGTGATCAACTCCTTGGTCACATTGTGCACATTATGATGATGTCCTACCGAGTGGGCCCAGAGATACCTCTCCGTTTACACGGAGTGACAAATCCCAGTCTCGATTCGTGCCAACCCAACAGACACCTTTCGGAGATACCCGTAGTGTACCTTTATAGCCACCCAGTTACGTTGTGACGTTTGGTACACCCAAAGCATTCCTACGGTATCCGGGAGTTGCACAATCTCATGGTCTAAGGAAATGATACTTGACATTAGAAAAGCTTTAGCATACGAACTACACGATCTAGTGCTATGCTTAGGATTGGGTCTTGTCCATCACATCATTCTCCTAATGATGTGATCCCGTTATCAACGACATCCAATGTCCATGGTTAGGAAACCATAACCATCTATTGATCAACGAGCTAGTCAACTAGAGGCTCACTAGGGACATGGTGTTGTCTATGTATCCACACATGTATCTGAGTTTCCCATCAATACAATTATAGCATGGATAATAAACGATTATCATGAACAAGGAAATATAATAATAATCAATTTATTATTGCCTCTAGGGCATATTTCCAACAGTCTCCCACTTGCACTAGAGTCAATAATCTAGTTCACATCGCCATGTGATTAACACTCACAGGTCACATCGCCATGTGACTAACACCCAAAGAGTTCTGGGTTTGATCATGTTGCTTGTGAGAGAGGTTTTAGTCAACGGGTCTGAACCTTTCAGATCTGTGTGTGCTTCACAAATCTCTATGTCATCTCCTAGATGCAGCTACCACTTTCTATTTGGAGCTATTCCAAATAACTGTTCTACTATACGAATCCAGTTTACTACTCAGAATAATCTGGATTAGTGTCAAAGTTTGCATCGGCGTAACCCTTTACGACGAACTCTTTTACCACCTCCATAATCGAGAAAATTCCTTAGTCCACTAGTTACTAAGGATAACTTTGACCACTGTCCTGTGATCCATTCTTGGATCACTCTTGTACCCCTTGACTGACTCATGGCAAGGCACACTTCAGGTGCGGTACACAGCATAGCATACTGCAGAGCCTATGTCTTAAGCATAGGGGACGACCTTCGTCCTTCCTCTTTCTTCTGCCGTGGTCGAGCTTTAAGTCTCAACTTCATACCTTACTACTCAGGCAAGAACTCCTTCTTTGACTGATCCATCTTGAACAACTTCAAGATCATGTTAAGGTATGTGCTCATTTGAAAGTACCATTAAGCGTTTTGATCTATCCTTATAGATCTTGATGCTCAATGCTCAAGTAGCTTAATCCAGGTTTTCCATTGAAAACACTTTCCAAATAACCCTATATGCTTTCCAGAAATTCTACGTCATTTCCGATCAACAACATATATTTATCAGAAATTCTATAGTGCTCCTACTCACTTCTTTGGAAATACAAGTTTCTCATAAACTTTGTATAAACCCAAAATCTTTGATCATCTCATCAAAGCGCACATTCCAACTCCGAGATGCTTACTCCAGTCCTCAGAAGGATAGCTGGAGCTTTGCATAATTATTAGCATCTTTCAGGATTGACAAAACCTTCCGGTTGTATCACATACAACCTTTCCTCAAGAAAAACATCGAGGAAACAATGGTTTTTGACATCCTTTCTGCAAGATTTCATAAATAATGCAGTAATCGCCAATATAATTCCAACAGACTCTTAGCATCGCTACGAGTGAGAAAAGTCTCATCATAGTCAACTCCTTGAACTTGTCGGAAAGAACTTAACGACAAGTTGAGCTTTCTTAATGGTGACATATACCATCATTGTCCGTCTTCCTTTTAAAATCCATCTACACTCAACAGCCTTACGACCATCAAGTAGTTCTTCCAAAGTCTACACTTTGTTTTATACATGGATCCTCTCTCGGGTTATATGGCCTCAAGCCATTTATCGGAATCCAGGCCCACCATCGCTTCTCCATAGCTCGTAGGTTCATTGTTGTCTAGCAACATGACTTCCAAGACAGGATTACGTACCACTCTGAAGTAGTACGCATCCTTGTCATCCCACGAGGTTTGGGAGTGACTTGATCTGAAGTTTTCATGATCACTATCATAAGCTTCCACTTCAATTGGTGTAGGTGCCACAGGAACAACTTCCTGTGCCCTGCCACATACTGGTTGAAGAGACGGTTCAATAACCTCATCAAGTCTCCACCATCCTCCCACTCAATTCTTTCGAGAGAAACTTTTCCTCGAGAAAGGACCCGATTCTAGAAACAATCCCTTATTGCTTTCGAATCTGAGACAGGAGGTATACCCAACTGTTTTGGGTGTCCTATGAAGATGCATTTATCCGCTTTGGGTTTGAGCTTATCAGCCTGAAACCTTTTCACATAAGTGTCGCAGCCCCAAACTTTTAAGAAATGACAGCTTAGGTTTCTCTAAACCATAGTTCATATGGTGTCATCTCATCGGAATTACATGGTGCCCTATTTAAAGTGAATGTGGTTGTCTCTAATGCCTAACCCATAAACTATTGTGGTAATTCGATAAGAGACATCATGGTATGCATCATATCCAATAGGGTGCAGTTATGATGTTCGGACACACCATCACACTATGGTGTTCCAGGCTGTATCAGTTGTGAAACAATTTCCACAATGTCTTAATTCTGTGCCAAACTCGTAATTCAGATATTCATCTCTATGATCATATCATAGATCTTTTATCCTCTTGTCACGACGATCTTTCAACTTCACACTGAAATTACTTGAACCTTTCAATAATTCAGACTCATGATTCATCAAGTAAATGTACTCAACATCTACTCAAATCATCTGTGAAGAAAGAACATAACGATATCCACTACATGCCTCAACACTCATTGGACTGCACACATCAAGATGTATTACTTCCAACAATTTGCTTTCTAGTTCCATTTCACTGAAAACGAGGCTTTCAGTCATCTTGCCCATGTGGTATGATTTGCATGTCTCAAGTGATTCAAAATCAAGCGAGTACAAAACGGTCCATTTGCATGGAGTTTCTTCATGCATATATACCAATAGACATGGTTTGCATGTCCCAAACTTTTCAAAAACGAGTGAGCCCAAAGATCCATCAACATGGAGCTTCTTCATGCGTTTTATACCGATATGACTTACGTGGCAGTGCCACAAGTAGGTGGTACTATCATTACTATCTTTTGGCATGAACATGTGTATCACTACGATCGAGATTCAATAAACCATTCATTTTAGGAGTAAGACCATTGAAGGCATTATTCAAATAAACAGAGTAACCATTATTCTCCTTAAATGAATAACCGTATTGCGATAGACATAATCCAATCATGTCTATGCTCAACGCAAACACCAAATAACAATTATTTAGGTTTAACACCAATATCGATGGTAGAGGGAGCGTGCGATGCTTGATCATATCAACATTGGAAACACTTCCAACACATATCGTCAGCTCACCTTTAGCTAGTCTCCGTTTATTCCGTAGCTTTTATTTTGAGTTACTAACACTTAGCAACTGAACCGGTATCTAATACCCTGGTGCTACTAGGAGTACTAGTAAAGTACACCTTAACACAATGTATATCCAATATACTTCTATCGACCTTGCCAGCCTCCTCATCTACCAAGTATCTAGGGTAATTCTGCTCCAGTGGTTGTTCCCCTTATTACAGAAGCACTTAGTCTCGGGTTTGGGTTCAACCTCGGGTTTCTTCACTTAGAGCAGCAGCTGAATTGCCGTTTCATGAAGTATCCCTTTGTTCCCTTGCCCTTCTTGAAACTAGTGGTTTCACCAACCATCAACAATTGATGCTCCTTCTTGATTTCTACTTTCGCGGTGTCAAACATCGCGAATATCTCAAGGATCATCATATATGTCCCTGATATATCATAGTTCATCACGAAGCTCTAGCAGCTTGGTGGTAACGACTTTGGAGAACCATCACTATTTCATCTGGAAGATCAACTCCCACTTGATTCAAGCGATTGTTGTACTCAGACAATCTGAGCACAAGCTCAACAATTGAGCTTTTCTCCCTTAGTATGTAGGCTAGAAGAACCGTCGGAGGTCTTATACCTCTTGACGTGGGCACGAGCCTGAATCCCAATTTCAGCCCTCGAAACATCTCATATGTTTCGCGACGTTTCAAAACGTCTTTGGTGCCTCAATTCTAAACCATTTAACTGAACTATCACGCAGTTATCAATATGTGTATGTCAGATGTTCGCAACATCCACAGACAACGTTCGAGGTTCAGCACACTGAACGGTGCATTAAGGACATAAGCCTTCTATGAAGCAATGAGGACAATCCTCAGTTTACGGACCTAGTCCGCATAATTTCTACTATCAACTTTCAACTAAATTTTCTCTAGGAACATAACTAAACAGTAGAACTGAAGTGCGAGCTACGACATAATTTGCAAAATCCTTTTGACTATGTTCAGGATAATTAAGTTCATCTTATGAACTCCCACTTAGATAGACATCCCTCTAGTCATCTAAGTGATTACATGATCTGAGTCAACTAGGCCGTGTCCGATCATCACGTGAGACGGACTAGTCAATGTCGGTGAACATCTTCATGTTGATCGTATCTACTATACGACTCATGCTCGACCTTTCGGTCTTCTGTGTTCCGAGGCCATGTCTATACACATGCTAGGCTCGTCAAGTTAACCCTAAGTGTTTTGCATGTGTAAAACTGTCTTACACCCGTTGTATGTGAACGTAAGGATCTATCACACCCGATCATCACGGCGTGCTTCGAAACGACGAACTGTAGCAACGGTGCACAGTTAGGGGAGAACACTTCTTGAAATTTTAATGAGGGATCATCTTATTTACTACCGTCATTCTAAGCAAATAAGATGTATAAACATGATAAACATCACATGCAATCAAATAGTGACATGATATGGCCAATATCATATAGCTCCTTTGATCTCCATCTTGGGGCTCCATGATCATCTTGTCACCGGCATGACACCACGATCTCCATCATCATGATCTCCATCATCGTGTCTTCTTGAAGTTGTCACGTCATCTATTACTTCTACTACTACAGCTAACGGTTAGCAATAAAGTAAAGTAATTACATGACGTTTAAGTTGACACGCAGGTCATAAATAAATAAAGACAACTCCTATGGCTCCTGCCGGTTGTCATACTCATCGACGTGCAAGTCGTGATTCCTATTACAAGAACATGATCAATCTCATACATCACATATATCATTCATCACATCCTTTGGCCATATCACATCACATAGCATACCCTGCAAAAACAAGTTAGACGTCCTCTAATTGTTGTTTGCATGTTTTACGTGGCTGCTATGGGTTTCTAGCAAGAACGTTTCTTACCTACGCAAAACCACAACGTGATATGCCAATTGCTATTTACCCTTCATAAGGACCCTTTTCATCAAATCAGATCCGACTAAAGTAGGAGAGACAGACACCCGCTAGCCACCTTATGCAACTAGTGCATGTCAGTCGGTGGAACCTGTCTCACGTAAGAGTACGTGTAAGGTCGGTCCGGGCCTCTTCATCCCACGATGCCGCCGAATCAAGATAAGACTAGTAACGGCAAGCATATTGAACAAAATCAACACCCACAACTACTTTGTGTTCTACTCGTGCATAGAATCTACGCATAGACCTAGCTCATGATGCCACTGTTGGGGAACGTAGCAGAAATTCAAAATTTTCCTACGTGTCACCAAGATCTATCTATGGAGAGACCAGCAACGAGGGGAAGGAGAGTGCATCTACATACCCTTGTAGATCGCTAAGCGGAAGCGTTCAAGTGAACGGGGTTGATGGAGTCGTACTCGTCGTGATTCAAATCACCGATGACCAAGTGCCAAACGCACGGCACCTCCGCGTTCAACACACGTACAGCCCGGTGACGTCTCCCACGCCTTGATCCAGCAAGGAGAGAGGTAGAGGTTGAGGAAGACTCCATCCAGCAGCAGCACAACGGCGTGGTGGTGATGGAGGAGCATGGCAATCCTGCAGGGCTTCGCCAAGCACCACAGAAGAGGAGGGAGAGAGATATGCAGGGCTGCACCAACGAGAGATCGAATCACGTGTCTAATGAGCAGCCCTAGGCCTCATATATATAGGGAAGGGGAGGGGCTGCGCCCCTTCTAGGGTTCCCACCCCTAGGGGGGGCGGCAGCCCTAGATGGGGATCAAGGGTGGCGGCCAAGAGGGGGAGAGGAGAGGGAGGCGCACCAATATGGGCCTTAAGGCCCATATCCCTTAGGGTTTGCCCCCTTTCCACCTCTTAGGCGCCATGGGCCCTTGTGGGAGGCGCACCAGCCCACTAAGGGGCTGGTCTCTCACCACTCTTAGCCCACG